>NW_027460493.1:0-67910 GCF_050947875.1 Dermacentor variabilis
TTTTAGCACCGGCACATGGATTTGTGCCAAAACGCGTTTTAAGCATGCACATGCATCTTTTGGTAGACGCGGACGCAGTTTTCTGCAAAACCACTCGATATGCATGCAAATGGTGCTTTTGGCAGAACGCGCACGTGGATTTCTACCAAACGACGTGAAAAGCATGCCGATGCTGCTCTTTTTAGCACCCGCACATGGATTTGTGCCAAAACGCATTTTAAGCATGCACATGCATCTTTTGGTAGACGCGGACGCAGTTTTCTGCAAAACCACACGATATGCATGCAAATGGTGCTTTTGGCAGAACGCGCACGTGGATTTCTACCAAACGACGTGAAAAGCTTGCCGATGCTGCTCTTTTTAGCACCGGCACATGGATTTGTGCTAAAACGCGTTTTAAGCATGCACATGCATCTTTTGGTAGACGCGGACGCACTTTTCTGCAAAACCACACGATATGCATGCAAATGGTGCTTTTGGCAGAACGCGCACGTGGATTTCTACCAAACGACGTGAAAAGCATGCCGATGCTGCTCTTTTTAGGCCGGCACATGGATTTGTGCCAAAACGCGTTTTAAGCATGCACATGCATCTTTTGGTAGACGCGGACGCAGTTTTCTGCAAAACCACTCGATATGCATGCAAATGGTGCTTTTGGCAGAACGCGCACGTGGATTTCTACCAAACGACGTGAAAAGCATGCCGATGCTGCTCTTTTTAGCACCCGCACATGGATTTGTGCCAAAAACGCATTTTAAGCATGCACATGCATCTTTTGGTAGACGCGGACGCAGTTTTCTGCAAAACCACACGATATGCATGCAAATGGTGCTTTTGCAGAACGCGCACGTGGATTTCTACCAAACGACGTGAAAAGCATGCCGATGCTGCTCTTTTTAGCACCCGCACATGGATTTGTGCCAAAACGCGTTTTAAGCATGCACATGCATCTTTTGGTAGACGCTGACGCAGTTTTATGCAAAACCACACGATATACATGCAAATGGTGCTTTTGGCAGAACGCGCACGTGGATTTCTACCAAACGACGTGAAAAGCATGCCGATGCTGCTCTTTTTAGCACCCGCACATGGATTTGTGCCAAAACGCGTTTTAAGCATGCACATGCATCTTTTGGTAGACGCGGACGCACTTTTCTGCAAAACCACACGATATGCATGCATATGGTGCTTTTGGCAGAACGCGCACGTGGATTTCTACCAAACGACGTGAAAAGCATGCCGATGCTGCTCTTTTTAGCACCGGCACATGGGTTTGTGCCAAAACGCGTTTTAAGCATGCACATGCATCTTTTGGTAGACGCGGACGCAGTTTTCTGCAAAACCACTCGATATGCATGCAAATGGTGCTTTTGGCAGAACGCGCACGTGGATTTCTACCAAACGACGTGAAAAGCATGCCGATGCTGCTGTTTTTAGCACCCGCACATGGATTTGTGCCAAAACGCATTTTAAGCATGCACATGCATCTTTTGGTAGACGCGGACGCAGTTTTCTGCAAAACCACACGATATGCATGCAAATGGTGCTTTTGGCAGAACGCGCACGTGGATTTCTACCAAACGACGTGAAAAGCATGCCGATGCTGCTCTTTTTAGCACCCGCACATGGATTTGTGCCAAAACGCGTTTTAAGCATGCACATGCATCTTTTGGTAGACGCTGACGCAGTTTTATGCAAAACCACACGATATACATGCAAATGGTGCTTTTGGCAGAACGCGCACGTGGATTTCTACCAAACGACGTGAAAAGCATGCCGATGCTGCTATTTTTAGCACCCGCACATGGATTTGTGCCAAAACGCGTTTTAAGCATGCACATGCATCTTTGGTAGACGCGGACGCAGTTTTCTGCAAAACCACACGATATGCATGCAAATGGTGCTTTTGGCAGAACGCGCACGTGGATTTCTACCAAACGACGTGAAAAGCATGCCGATGCTGCTCTTTTTAGCACCCGCACATGGATTTGTGCCAAAACGCATTTTAAGCATGCACATGCATCTTTTGGTAGACGCGGACGCAGTTTTTCTGCAAAACCACACGATATACATGCAAATGGTGCTTTTGGCAGAACGCGCACGTGGATTTCTACCAAACGACGTGAAAAGCATGCCGATGCTGCTCTTTTTAGCACCGGCACATGGATTTGTGCTAAAACGTGTTTTAAGCATGCACATGCATCTTTTGGTAGACGCGGACGCAGTTTTCTGCAAAACCGCACGATATGCATGCAAATGGTGCTTTTGGCAGAACGCGCACGTGGATTTCTACTAAACGACGTGAAAAGCATGCCGATGCTGCTCTTTTTAGCACCCGCACATGGATTTGTGCCAAAACGCGTTTTAAGCATGCACATGCATCTTTTGGTAGACGCGGACGCAGTTTTCTGCAAAACCACACGATATACATGCAAATGGTGCTTTTGGCAGAACGCGCACGTGGATTTCTACCAAACGACGTGAAAAGCATGCCGATGCTGCTCTTTTTAGCACCGGCACATGGATTTGTGCTAAAACGCGTTTTAAGCATGCACATGCATCTTTTGGTAGACGCGGACGCAGTTTTCTGCAAAACCGCACGATATGCATGCAAATGGTGCTTTTGGCAGAACGCGCACGTGGATTTCTACCAAACGACGTGAAAAGCATGCCGATGCTGCTCTTTTTAGCACCCGCACGTGGATTTGTGCCAAAACGCGTTTTAAGCATGCACATGCATCTTTTGGTAGACGCGGACGCAGTTTTCTGCAAAACCACACGATATACATGCAAATGGTGCTTTTGGCAGAACGCGCACGTGGATTTCTACCAAACGACGTGAAAAGCATGCCGATGCTGCTCTTTTTAGCACCGGCACATGGATTTGTGCTAAAACGCATTTTAAGCATGCACATGCATCTTTTGGTAGACGCGGACGCACTTTTCTGCAAAACCACACGATATGCATGCAAATGGTGCTTTTGGCAGAACGCGCACGTGGATTTCTACCAAACGACGTGAAAAGCATGCCGATGCTGCTCTTTTTAGCGCCGGCACATGGATTTGTGCCAAAACGCGTTTTAAGCATGCACATGCATCTTTTGGTAGACGCGGACGCAGTTTTCGGCAAAACCACACGATATGCATGCAAATGGTGCTTTTGGCAGAACGCGCACGTGGATTTCTACCAAACGACGTGAAAAGCATGCCGATGCTGCTCTTTTTAGCACCCGCACATGGATTTGTGCCAAAACGCGTTTTAAGCATGCACATGTATCTTTTGGTAGACGCGGACGCAGTTTTCTGCAAAACCGCACGATATACATGCAAATGGTGCTTTTGGCAGAACGCGCACGTGGATTTTTACCAAACGACGTGAAAAGCATGCCGATGCTGCTCTTTTTAGCACCGGCATATGGATTTGTGCTAAAACGCGTTTTAAGCATGCACATGCATCTTTTCGTAGACGCGGACGCACTTTTCTGCAAAACCACACGATATGCATGCAAATGGTGCTTTTGGCAGAACGCGCACGTGGATTTCTACCAAACGACGTGAAAAGCATGCCGATGCTGCTCTTTTTAGCACCCGCACATGGATTTGTGCCAAAACGCGTTTTAAGCATGCACATGCATCTTTTGGTAGACGCGGACGCAGTTTTCTGCAAAACCACACGATATACATGCAAATGGTGCTTTTGGCAGAACGCGCACGTGGATTTCTACCAAACGACGTGAAAAGCTTGCCGATGCTGCTCTTTTTAGCACCGGCACATGGATTTGTGCTAAAACGCGTTTTAAGCATGCACATGCATCTTTTGGTAGACGCGGACGCACTTTTCTGCAAACCACACGATATGCATGCAAATGGTGCTTTTGGCAGAACGCGCACGTGGATTTCTACCAAACGACGTGAAAAGCATGCCGATGCTGCTCTTTTTAGCGCCGGCACATGGATTTGTGCCAAAACGCGTTTTAAGCATGCACATGCATCTTTTGGTAGACGCGGACGCAGTTTTCTGCAAAACCACTCGATATGCATGCAAATGGTGCTTTTGGCAGAACGCGCACGTGGATTTCTACCAAACGACGTGAAAAGCATGCCGATGCTGCTCTTTTTAGCACCCGCACATGGATTTGTGCCAAAACGCATTTTAAGCATGCACATGCATCTTTTGGTAGACGCGGACGCAGTTTTCTGCAAAACCACACGATATGCATGCAAATGGTGCTTTTGGCAGAACGCGCACGTGGATTTCTACCAAACGACGTGAAAAGCATGCCGATGCTGCTCTTTTTAGCACCCGCACATGGATTTGTGCCAAAACGCGTTTTAAGCATGCACATGCATCTTTTGGTAGACGCTGACGCAGTTTTATGCAAAACCACACGATATACATGCAAATGGTGCTTTTGGCAGAACGCGCACGTGGATTTCTACCAAACGACGTGAAAAGCATGCCGATGCTGCTCTTTTTAGCACCCGCACATGGATTTGTGCCAAAACGCGTTTTAAGCATGCACATGCATCTTTTGGTAGACGCGGACGCAGTTTTCTGCAAAACCACACGATATGCATGCAAATGGTGCTTTTGGCAGAACGCGCACGTGGATTTCTACCAAACGACGTGAAAAGCATGCCGATGCTGCTCTTTTTAGCACCCGCACATGGATTTGTGCCAAAACGCATTTTAAGCATGCACATGCATCTTTTGGTAGACGCGGACGCAGTTTTCTGCAAAACCACACGATATACATGCAAATGGTGCTTTTGGCAGAACGCGCACGTGGATTTCTACCAAACGACGTGAAAAGCATGCCGATGCTGCTCTTTTTAGCACCGGCACATGGATTTGTGCTAAAACGCGTTTTAAGCATGCACATGCATCTTTTGGTAGACGCGGACGCAGTTTTCTGCAAAACCGCACGATATGCATGCAAATGGTGCTTTTGGCAGAACGCGCACGTGGATTTCTACTAAACGACGTGAAAAGCATGCCGATGCTGCTCTTTTTAGCACCCGCACGTGGATTTGTGCCAAAACGCGTTTTAAGCATGCACATGCATCTTTTGGTAGACGCGGACGCAGTTTTCTGCAAAACCACACGATATACATGCAAATGGTGCTTTTGGCAGAACGCGCACGTGGATTTCTACCAAACGACGTGAAAAGCATGCCGAAGCTGCTCTTTTTAGCACCGGCACATGGATTTGTGCTAAAACGCATTTTAAGCATGCACATGCATCTTTTGGTAGACGCGGACGCACTTTTCTGCAAAACCACACGATATGCATGCAAATGGTGCTTTTGGCAGAACGCGCACGTGGATTTCTACCAAACGACGTGAAAAGCATGCCGATGCTGCTCTTTTTAGCACCCGCACATGGATTTGTGCCAAAACGCGTTTTAAGCATGCACATGCATCTTTTGGTAGACGCGGACGCAGTTTTCTGCAAAACCACACGATATGCATGCAAATGGTGCTTTTGGCAGAACGCGCACGTGGATTTCTACCAAACGACGTGAAAAGCATGCCGATGCTGCTCTTTTTAGCACCCGCACATGGATTTGTGCCAAAACGCATTTTAAGCATGCACATGCATCTTTTGGTAGACGCGGACGCAGTTTTCTGCAAAACCACACGATATACATGCAAATGGTGCTTTTGGCAGAACGCGCACGTGGATTTCTACCAAACGACGTGAAAAGCATGCCGATGCTGCTCTTTTTAGCACCGGCACATGGATTTGTGCTAAAACGCGTTTTAAGCATGCACATGCATCTTTTGGTAGACGCGGACGCAGTTTTCTGCAAAACCGCACGATATGCATGCAAATGGTGCTTTTGGCAGAACGCGCACGTGGATTTCTACTAAACGACGTGAAAAGCATGCCGATGCTGCTCTTTTTAGCACCCGCACGTGGATTTGTGCCAAAACGCGTTTTAAGCATGCACATGCATCTTTTGGTAGACGCGGACGCAGTTTTCTGCAAAACCACACGATATACATGCAAATGGTGCTTTTGGCAGAACGCGCACGTGGATTTCTACCAAACGACGTGAAAAGCATGCCGAAGCTGCTCTTTTTAGCACCGGCACATGGATTTGTGCTAAAACGCATTTTAAGCATGCACATGCATCTTTTGGTAGACGCGGACGCACTTTTCTGCAAAACCACACGATATGCATGCAAATGGTGCTTTTGGCAGAACGCGCACGTGGATTTCTACCAAACGACGTGAAAAGCATGCCGATGCTGCTCTTTTTAGCGCCGGCACATGGATTTGTGCCAAAACGCGTTTTAAGCATGCACATGCATCTTTTGGTAGACGCGGACGCAGTTTTCGGCAAAACCACACGATATGCATGCAAATGGTGCTTTTGGCAGAACGCGCACGTGGATTTCTACCAAACGACGTGAAAAGCATGCCGATGCTGCTCTTTTTAGCACCCGCACATGGATTTGTGCCAAAACGCGTTTTAAGCATGCACATGTATCTTTTGGTAGACGCGGACGCAGTTTTCTGCAAAACCGCACGATATACATGCAAATGGTGCTTTTGGCAGAACGCGCACGTGGATTTTTACCAAACGACGTGAAAAGCATGCCGATGCTGCTCTTTTTAGCACCGGCATATGGATTTGTGCTAAAACGCGTTTTAAGCATGCACATGCATCTTTTCGTAGACGCGGACGCACTTTTCTGCAAAACCACACGATATGCATGCAAATGGTGCTTTTGGCAGAACGCGCACGTGGATTTCTACCAAACGACGTGAAAAGCATGCCGATGCTGCTCTTTTTAGCACCCGCACATGGATTTGTGCCAAAACGCGTTTTAAGCATGCACATGCATCTTTTCGTAGACGCGGACGCAGTTTTCTGCAAAACCACACGATATACATGCAAATGGTGCTTTTGGCAGAACGCACACGTGGATTTCTACCAAACGACGTGAAAAGCTTGCCGATGCTGCTCTTTTTAGCACCGGCACATGGATTTGTGCTAAAACGCGTTTTAAGCATGCACATGCATCTTTTGGTAGACGCGGACGCACTTTTCTGCAAAACCACACGATATGCATGCAAATGGTGCTTTTGGCAGAACGCGCACGTGGATTTCTACCAAACGACGTGAAAAGCATGCCGATGCTGCTCTTTTTAGCGCCGGCACATGGATTTGTGCCAAAACGCGTTTTAAGCATGCACATGCATCTTTTGGTAGACGCGGACGCAGTTTTCGGCAAAACCACACGATATGCATGCAAATGGTGCTTTTGGCAGAACGCGCACGTGGATTTCTACCAAACGACGTGAAAAGCATGCCGATGCTGCTCTTTTTAGCACCCGCACATGGATTTGTGCCAAAACGCGTTTTAAGCATGCACATGTATCTTTTGGTAGACGCGGACGCAGTTTTCTGCAAAACCGCACGATATGCATGCAAATGGTGCTTTTGGCAGAACGCGCACGTGGATTTCTACCAAACGACGTGAAAAGCATGCCGATGCTGCTCTTTTTAGCACCCGCACATGGATTTGTGCCAAAACGCGTTTTAAGCATGCACATGCATCTTTTGGTAGACGCGGACGCAGTTTTCTGCAAAACCACACGATATACATGCAAATGGTGCTTTTGGCAGAACGCGCACGTGGATTTCTACCAAACGACGTGAAAAGCATGCCGATGCTGCTCTTTTTAGCACCGGCATATGGATTTGTGCTAAAACGCGTTTTAAGCATGCACATGCATCTTTTGGTAGACGCGGACGCACTTTTCTGCAAAACCACACGATATGCATGCAAATGGCGCTTTTGGCAGAACGCGCACGTGGATTTCTACCAAACGACGTGAAAAGCATGCCGATGCTGCTCTTTTTAGCACCGGCACATGGATTTGTGCCAAAACGCGTTTTAAGCATGCACATGCATCTTTTGGTAGACGCGGACGCAGTTTTCTGCAAAACCACTCGATATGCATGCAAATGGTGCTTTTGGCAGAACGCGCACGTGGATTTCTACCAAACGACGTGAAAAGCATGCCGATGCTGCTCTTTTTAGCACCCGCACATGGATTTGTGCCAAAACGCATTTTAAGCATGCACATGCATCTTTTGGTAGACGCGGACGCAGTTTTCTGCAAAACCACACGATATGCATGCAAATGGTGCTTTTGGCAGAACGCGCACGTGGATTTCTACCAAACGACGTGAAAAGCATGCCGATGCTGCTCTTTTTAGCACCCGCACATGGATTTGTGCCAAAACGCGTTTTAAGCATGCACATGCATCTTTTGGTAGACGCGGACGCAGTTTTCTTCAAAACCACACGATATACATGCAAATGGTGCTTTTGGCAGAACGCGCACGTGGATTTCTACCAAACGACGTGAAAAGCATGCCGATGCTGCTCTTTTTAGCACCGGCATATGGATTTGTGCTAAAACGCGTTTTAAGCATGCACATGCATCTTTTGGTAGACGCGGACGCACTTTTCCGCAAAACCACACGATATGCATGCAAATGGTGCTTTTGGCAGAACGCGCACGTGGATTTCTACCAAACGACGTGAAAAGCATGCCGATGCTGCTCTTTTTAGCACCGGCACAAGGATTTGTGCCAAAACGCGTTTTAAGCATGCACATGCATCTTTTGGTAGACGCGGACGCAGTTTTCTGCAAAACCACTCGATATGCATGCAAATGGTGCTTTTGGCAGAACGCGCACGTGGATTTCTACCAAACGACGTGAAAAGCATGCCGATGCTGCTCTTTTTAGCACCCGCACATGGATTTGTGCCAAAACGCATTTTAAGCATGCACATGCATCTTTTGGTAGACGCGGACGCAGTTTTCTGCAAAACCACACGATATGCATGCAAATGGTGCTTTTGGCAGAACGCGCACGTGGATTTCTACCAAACGACGTGAAAAGCATGCCGATGCTGCTCTTTTTAGCACCCGCACATGGATTTGTGCCAAAACGCGTTTTAAGCATGCACATGCATCTTTTGGTAGACGCTGACGCAGTTTTATGCAAAACCACACGATATACATGCAAATGGTGCTTTTGGCAGAACGCGCACGTGGATTTCTACCAAACGACGTGAAAAGCATGCCGATGCTGCTCTTTTTAGCACCCGCACATGGATTTGTGCCAAAACGCGTTTTAAGCATGCACATGCATCTTTTGGTAGACGCGGACGCAGTTTTCTGCAAAACCACACGATATGCATGCAAATGGTGCTTTTGGCAGAACGCGCACGTGGATTTCTACTAAACGACGTGAAAAGCATGCCGATGCTGCTCTTTTTAGCACCCGCACAAGGATTTGTGCCAAAACGCGTTTTAAGCATGCACATGCATCTTTTGGTAGACGCGGACGCAGTTTTCTGCAAAACCACACGATATACATGCAAATGGTGCTTTTGGCAGAACGCGCACGTGGATTTCTACCAAACGACGTGAAAAGCATGCCGATGCTGCTCTTTTTAGCACCGGCACATGGATTTGTGCTAAAACGCGTTTTAAGCATGCACATGCATCTTTTGGTAGACGCGGACGCAGTTTTCTGCAAAACCACACGATATGCATGCAAATGGTGCTTTTGGCAGAACGCGCACGTGGATTTCTACCAAACGACGTGAAAAGCATGCCGATGCTGCTCTTTTTAGCACCCGCACGTGGATTTGTGCCAAAACGCGTTTTAAGCATGCACATGCATCTTTTGGTAGACGCGGACGCAGTTTTCTGCAAAACCACACAATATACATGCAAATGGTGCTTTTGGCAGAACGCGCACGTGGATTTCTACCAAACGACGTGAAAAGCATGCCGATGCTGCTCTTTTTAGCACCGGCACATGGATTTGTGCTAAAACGCATTTTAAGCATGCACATGCATCTTTTGGTAGACGCGGACGCACTTTTCTGCAAAACCACACGATATGCATGCAAATGGTGCTTTTGGCAGAACGCGCACGTGGATTTCTACCAAACGACGTGAAAAGCATGCCGATGCTGCTCTTTTTAGCGCCGGCACATGGATTTGTGCCAAAACGCGTTTTAAGCATGCACATGCATCTTTTGGTAGACGCGGACGCAGTTTTCGGCAAAACCACACGATATGCATGCAAATGGTGCTTTTGGCAGAACGCGCACGTGGATTTCTACCAAACGACGTGAAAAGCATGCCGATGCTGCTCTTTTTAGCACCCGCACATGGATTTGTGCCAAAACGCGTTTTAAGCATGCACATGTATCTTTTGGTAGACGCGGACGCAGTTTTCTGCAAAACCGCACGATATACATGCAAATGGTGCTTTTGGCAGAACGCGCACGTGGATTTTTACCAAACGACGTGAAAAGCATGCCGATGCTGCTCTTTTTAGCACCGGCATATGGATTTGTGCTAAAACGCGTTTTAAGCATGCACATGCATCTTTTCGTAGACGCGGACGCACTTTTCTGCAAAACCACACGATATGCATGCAAATGGTGCTTTTGGCAGAACGCGCACGTGGATTTCTACCAAACGACGTGAAAAGCATGCCGATGCTGCTCTTTTTAGCACCCGCACATGGATTTGTGCCAAAACGCGTTTCAAGCATGCACATGCATCTTTTGGTAGACGCTGACGCAGTTTTATGCAAAACCACACGATATACATGCAAATGGTGCTTTTGGCAGAACGCGCACGTGGATTTCTACCAAACGACGTGAAAAGCATGCCGATGCTGCTCTTTTTAGCACCGGCATATGGATTTGTGCTAAAACGCGTTTTAAGCATGCACATGCATCTTTTGGTAGACGCGGACGCACTTTTCTGCAAAACCACACGATATGCATGCAAATGGTGCTTTTGGCAGAACGCGCACGTGGATTTCTACCAAACGACGTGAAAAGCATGCCGATGCTGCTCTTTTTAGCACCGGCACATGGATTTGTGCCAAAACGCGTTTTAAGCATGCACATGCATCTTTTGGTAGACGCGGACGCAGTTTTCTGCAAAACCACTCGATATGCATGCAAATGGTGCTTTTGGCAGAACGCGCACGTGGATTTCTACCAAACGACGTGAAAAGCATGCCGATGCTGCTCTTTTTAGCACCCGCACATGGATTTGTGCCAAAACGCATTTTAAGCATGCACATGCATCTTTTGGTAGACGCGGACGCAGTTTTCTGCAAAACCACACGATATGCATGCAAATGGTGCTTTTGGCAGAACGCGCACGTGGATTTCTACCAAACGACGTGAAAAGCATGCCGATGCTGCTCTTTTTAGCACCCGCACATGGATTTGTGCCAAAACGCGTTTTAAGCATGCACATGCATCTTTTGGTAGACGCTGACGCAGTTTTATGCAAAACCACACGATATACATGCAAATGGTGCTTTTGGCAGAACGCGCACGTGGATTTCTACCAAACGACGTGAAAAGCATGCCGATGCTGCTCTTTTTAGCACCCGCACATGGATTTGTGCCAAAACGCGTTTTAAGCATGCACATGCATCTTTTGGTAGACGCGGACGCAGGTTTCTCAAAACCACACGATATGCATGCAAATGGTGCTTTTGGCAGAACGCGCACGGGGATTTCTACCAAACGACGTGAAAAGCATGCCGATGCTGCTCTTTTTAGCACCCGCACATGGATTTGTGCCAAAACGCGTTTTAAGCATGCACATGCATCTTTTGGTAGACGCGGACGCAGTTTTCTGCAAAACCACACGATATGCATGCAAATGGTGCTTTTGGCAGAACGCGCACGTGGATTTCTACTAAACGACGTGAAAAGCATGCCGATGCTGCTCTTTTTAGCACCCGCACATGGATTTGTGCCAAAACGCGTTTTAAGCATGCACATGCATCTTTTGGTAGACGCGGACGCAGTTTTCTGCAAAACCACACGATATGCATGCAAATGGTGCTTTTGGCAGAACGCGCACGTGGATTTCTACCAAACGACGTGAAAAGCATGCCGATGCTGCTCTTTTTAGCACCCGCACATGGATTTGTGCCAAAACGCGTTTTAAGCATGCACATGCATCTTTTGGTAGACGCGGACGCAGTTTTCTGCAAAACCACACGATATGCATGCAAATGGTGCTTTTGGCAGAACGCGCACGTGGATTTCTACCAAACGACGTGAAAAGCATGCCGATGCTGCTCTTTTTAGCACCCGCACATGGATTTGTGCCAAAACGCGTTTTAAGCATGCGCATGCATCTTTTGGTAGACGCGGACGCAGTTTTCTGCAAAACCACACGATATGCATGCAAATGGTGCTTTTGGCAGAACGCGCACGTGGATTTCTACTAAACGACGTGAAAAGCATGCCGATGCTGCTCTTTTTAGCACCCGCACATGGATTTGTGCCAAAACGCGTTTTAAGCATGCACATGCATCTTTTGGTAGACGCGGACGCAGTTTTCTGCAAAACCACACGATATACATGCAAATGGTGCTTTTGGCAGAACGCGCACGTGGATTTCTACCAAACGACGTGAAAAGCATGCCGATGCTGCTCTTTTTAGCACCGGCACATGGATTTGTGCTAAAACGCGTTTTAAGCATGCACATGCATCTTTTGGTAGACGCGGACGCAGTTTTCTGCAAAACCGCACGATATGCATGCAAATGGTGCTTTTGGCAGAACGCGCACGTGGATTTCTACCAAACGACGTGAAAAGCATGCCGATGCTGCTCTTTTTAGCACCCGCACGTGGATTTGTGCCAAAACGCGTTTTAAGCATGCACATGCATCTTTTGGTAGACGCGGACGCAGTTTTCTGCAAAACCACACGATATGCATGCAAATGGTGCTTTTGGCAGAACGCGCACGTGGATTTCTACTAAACGACGTGAAAAGCATGCCGATGCTGCTCTTTTTAGCACCCGCACATGGATTTGTGCCAAAACGCGTTTTAAGCATGCACATGCATCTTTTGGTAGACGCGGACGCAGTTTTCTGCAAAACCACACGATATGCATGCAAATGGTGCTTTTGGCAGAACGCGCACGTGGATTTCTACCAAACGACGTGAAAAGCATGCCGATGCTGCTCTTTTTAGCACCCGCACATGGATTTGTGCAAAACGCGTTTTAAGCATGCACATGCATCTTTTGGTAGACGCGGACGCAGTTTTCTGCAAAACCACACGATATGCATGCAAATGGTGCTTTTGGCAGAACGCGCACGTGGATTTCTACCAAACGACGTGAAAAGCATGCCGATGCTGCTCTTTTTAGCACCCGCACATGGATTTGTGCCAAAACGCGTTTTAAGCATGCACATGCATCTTTTGGTAGACGCGGACGCAGTTTTCTGCAAAACCACACGATATGCATGCAAATGGTGCTTTTGGCAGAACGCGCACGTGGATTTCTACTAAACGACGTGAAAAGCATGCCGATGCTGCTCTTTTTAGCACCCGCACATGGATTTGTGCCAAAACGCGTTTTAAGCATGCACATGCATCTTTTGGTAGACGCGGACGCAGTTTTCTGCAAAACCACACGATATACATGCAAATGGTGCTTTTGGCAGAACGCGCACGTGGATTTCTACCAAACGACGTGAAAAGCATGCCGATGCTGCTCTTTTTAGCACCGGCACATGGATTTGTGCTAAAACGCGTTTTAAGCATGCACATGCATCTTTTGGTAGACGCGGACGCAGTTTTCTGCAAAACCGCACGATATGCATGCAAATGGTGCTTTTGGCAGAACGCGCACGTGGATTTCTACCAAACGACGTGAAAAGCATGCCGATGCTGCTCTTTTTAGCACCCGCACGTGGATTTGTGCCAAAACGCGTTTTAAGCATGCACATGCATCTTTTGGTAGACGCGGACGCAGTTTTCTGCAAAACCACACGATATGCATGCAAATGGTGCTTTTGGCAGAACGCGCACGTGGATTTCTACTAAACGACGTGAAAAGCATGCCGATGCTGCTCTTTTTAGCACCCGCACATGGATTTGTGCCAAAACGCGTTTTAAGCATGCACATGCATCTTTTGGTAGACGCGGACGCAGTTTTCTGCAAAACCACACGATATGCATGCAAATGGTGCTTTTGGCAGAACGCGCACGTGGATTTCTACCAAACGACGTGAAAAGCATGCCGATGCTGCTCTTTTTAGCACCCGCACATGGATTTGTGCCAAAACGCGTTTTAAGCATGCACATGCATCTTTTGGTAGACGCGGACGCAGTTTTCTGCAAAACCACACGATATGCATGCAAATGGTGCTTTTGGCAGAACGCGCACGTGGATTTCTACCAAACGACGTGAAAAGCATGCCGATGCTGCTCTTTTTAGCACCCGCACATGGATTTGTGCCAAAACGCGTTTTAAGCATGCACATGCATCTTTTGGTAGACGCGGACGCAGTTTTCTGCAAAACCACACGATATGCATGCAAATGGTGCTTTTGGCAGAACGCGCACGTGGATTTCTACTAAACGACGTGAAAAGCATGCCGATGCTGCTCTTTTTAGCACCCGCACATGGATTTGTGCCAAAACGCGTTTTAAGCATGCACATGCATCTTTTGGTAGACGCGGACGCAGTTTTCTGCAAAACCACACGATATACATGCAAATGGTGCTTTTGGCAGAACGCGCACGTGGATTTCTACCAAACGACGTGAAAAGCATGCCGATGCTGCTCTTTTTAGCACCGGCACATGGATTTGTGCTAAAACGCGTTTTAAGCATGCACATGCATCTTTTGGTAGACGCGGACGCAGTTTTCTGCAAAACCGCACGATATTCATGCAAATGGTGCTTTTGGCAGAACGCGCACGTGGATTTCTACCAAACGACGTGAAAAGCATGCCGATGCTGCTCTTTTTAGCACCCGCACGTGGATTTGTGCCAAAACGCGTTTTAAGCATGCACATGCATCTTTTGGTAGACGCGGAGGCAGTTTTCTGCAAAACCACACGATATACATGCAAATGGTGCTTTTGGCAGAACGCGCACGTGGATTTCTACCAAACGACGTGAAAAGCATGCCGATGCTGCTCTTTTTAGCACCCGCACATGGATTTGTGCCAAAACGCGTTTTAAGCATGCACATGCATCTTTTGGTAGACGCGGACGCAGTTTTCTGCAAAACCACACGATATGCATGCAAATGGTGCTTTTGGCAGAACGCGCACGTGGATTTCTACTAAACGACGTGAAAAGCATGCCGATGCTGCTCTTTTTAGCACCCGCACATGGATTTGTGCCAAAACGCGTTTTAAGCATGCACATGCATCTTTTGGTAGACGCGGACGCAGTTTTCTGCAAAACCACACGATATACATGCAAATGGTGCTTTTGGCAGAACGCGCACGTGGATTTCTACCAAACGACGTGAAAGCATGCCGATGCTGCTCTTTTTAGCACCGGCACATGGATTTGTGCTAAAACGCGTTTTAAGCATGCACATGCATCTTTTGGTAGACGCGGACGCAGTTTTCTGCAAAACCACACGATATACATGCAAATGGTGCTTTTGGCAGAACGCGCACGTGGATTTCTACCAAACGACGTGAAAAGCATGCCGATGCTGCTCTTTTTAGCACCGGCACATGGATTTGTGCTAAAACGCATTTTAAGCATGCACATGCATCCTTTGGTAGACGCGGACGCACTTTTCTGCAAAACCACACGATATGCATGCAAATGGTGCTTTTGGCAGAACGCGCACGTGGATTTCTACCAAACGACGTGAAAAGCATGCCGATGCTGCTCTTTTTAGCGCCGGCACATGGATTTGTGCCAAAACGCGTTTTAAGCATGCACATGCATCTTTTGGTAGACGCGGACGCAGTTTTCGGCAAAACCACACGATATGCATGCAAATGGTGCTTTTGGCAGAACGCGCACGTGGATTTCTACCAAACGACGTGAAAAGCATGCCGATGCTGCTCTTTTTAGCACCCGCACATGGATTTGTACCAAAACGCGTTTTAAGCATGCACATGTATCTTTTGGTAGACGCGGACGCAGTTTTCTGCAAAACGCACGATATACATGCAAATGGTGCTTTTGGCAGAACGCGCACGTGGATTTTTACCAAACGACGTGAAAAGCATGCCGATGCTGCTCTTTTTAGCACCGGCATATGGATTTGTGCTAAAACGCGTTTTAAGCATGCACATGCATCTTTTCGTAGACGCGGACGCACTTTTCTGCAAAACCACACGATATGCATGCAAATGGTGCTTTTGGCAGAACGCGCACGTGGATTTCTACCAAACGACGTGAAAAGCATGCCGATGCTGCTCTTTTTAGCACCCGCACATGGATTTGTGCCAAAACGCGTTTTAAGCATGCACTTGCATCTTTTGGTAGACGCTGACGCAGTTTTATGCAAAACCACACGATATACATGTAAATGGTGCTTTTGGCAGAACGCGCACGTGGATTTCTACCAAACGACGTGAAAACCATGCCGATGCTGCTCTTTTTAGCACCCGCACATGGATTTGTGCCAAAACGCGTTTTAAGCATGCACATACATCTTTTGGTAGACGCGGACGCAGTTTTCTGCAAAACCACACGATATGCATGCAAATGGTGCTTTTGGCAGAACGCGCACGTGGATTTCTACTAAACGACGTGAAAAGCATGCCGATGCTGCTCTTTTTAGCACCCGCACATGGATTTGTGCCAAAACGCGTTTTAAGCATGCACATGCATCTTTTGGTAGACGCGGACGCAGTTTTCTGCAAAACCACACGATATGCATGCAAATGGTGCTTTTGGCAGAACGCGCACGTGGATTTCTACCAAACGACGTGAAAAGCATGCCGATGCTGCTCTTTTTAGCACCCGCACATGGATTTGTGCCAAAACGCGTTTTAAGCATGCACATGCATCTTTTGGTAGACGCGGACGCAGTTTTCTGCAAAACCACACGATATGCATGCAAATGGTGCTTTCGGCAGAACGCGCACGTGGATTTCTACTAAACGACGTGAAAAGCATGCCGATGCTGCTCTTTTTAGCACCCGCACATGGATTTGTGCCAAAACGCGTTTTAAGCATGCACATGCATCTTTGGTAGACGCGGACGCAGTTTTCTGCAAAACCACACGATATACATGCAAATGGTGCTTTTGGCAGAACGCGCACGTGGATTTCTACCAAACGACGTGAAAAGCATGCCGATGCTGCTCTTTTTAGCACCGGCACATGGATTTGTGCTAAAACGCGTTTTAAGCATGCACATGCATCTTTTGGTAGACGCGGACGCAGTTTTCTGCAAAACCGCACGATATGCATGCAAATGGTGCTTTTGGCAGAACGCGCACGTGGATTTCTACCAAACGACGTGAAAAGCATGCCGATGCTGCTCTTTTTAGCACCCGCACGTGGATTTGTGCCAAAACGCGTTTTAAGCATGCACATGCATCTTTTGGTAGACGCGGACGCAGTTTTCTGCAAAACCACACGATATACATGCAAATGGTGCTTTTGGCAGAACGCGCACGTGGATTTCTACCAAACGACGTGAAAAGCATGCCGATGCTGCTCTTTTTAGCACCGGCACATGGATTTGTGCTAAAACGCATTTTAAGCATGCACATGCATCTTTTGGTAGACGCGGACGCACTTTTCTGCAAAACCACACGATATGCATGCAAATGGTGCTTTTGGCAGAACGCGCACGTGGATTTCTACCAAACGACGTGAAAAGCATGCCGATGCTGCTCTTTTTAGCGCCGGCACATGGATTTGTGCCAAAACGCGTTTTAAGCATGCACATGCATCTTTTGGTAGACGCGGACGCAGTTTTCGGCAAAACCACACGATATGCATGCAAATGGTGCTTTTGGCAGAACGCGCACGTGGATTTCTACCAAACGACGTGAAAAGCATGCCGATGCTGCTCTTTTTAGCACCCGCACATGGATTTGTGCCAAAACGCGTTTTAAGCATGCACATGTATCTTTTGGTAGACGCGGACGCCGTTTTCTGCAAAACCGCACGATATACATGCAAATGGTGCTTTTGGCAGAACGCGCACGTGGATTTTTACCAAACGACGTGAAAAGCATGCCGATGCTGCTCTTTTTAGCACCGGCATATGGATTTGTGCTAAAACGCGTTTTAAGCATGCACATGGATCTTTTCGTAGACGCGGACGCACTTTTCTGCAAAACCACACGATATGCATGCAAATGGTGCTTTTGGCAGAACGCGCACGTGGATTTCTACCAAACGACGTGAAAAGCATGCCGATGCTGCTCTTTTTAGCACCCGCACATGGATTTGTGCCAAAACGCGTTTTAAGCATGCACATGCATCTTTTGGTAGACGCTGACGCAGTTTTATGCAAAACCACACGATATACATGCAAATGGTGCTTTTGGCAGAACGCGCACGTGGATTTCTACCAAACGACGTGAAAACCATGCCGATGCTGCTCTTTTTAGCACCCGCACATGGATTTGTGCCAAAACGCGTTTTAAGCATGCACATACATCTTTTGGTAGACGCGGACGCAGTTTTCTGCAAAACCACACGATATGCATGCAAATGGTGCTTTTGGCAGAACGCGCACGTGGATTTCTACCAAACGACGTGAAAAGCATGCCGATGCTGCTCTTTTTAGCACCCGCACATGGATTTGTGCCAAAACGCGTTTTAAGCATGCACATGCATCTTTTGGTAGACGCGGACGCAGTTTTCTGCAAAACCACACGATATGCATGCAAATGGTGCTTTTGGCAGAACGCGCACGTGGATTTCTACTAAACGACGTGAAAAGCATGCCGATGCTGCTCTTTTTAGCACCCGCACATGGATTTGTGCCAAAACGCGTTTTAAGCATGCACATGCATCTTTTGGTAGACGCGGACGCAGTTTTCTGCAAAACCACACGATATACATGCAAATGGTGCTTTTGGCAGAACGCGCACGTGGATTTCTACCAAACGACGTGAAAAGCATGCCGATGCTGCTCTTTTTAGCACCGGCACATGGATTTGTGCTAAAACGCGTTTTAAGCATGCACATGCATCTTTTGGTAGACGCGGACGCAGTTTTCTGCAAAACCGCACGATATGCATGCAAATGGTGCTTTTGGCAGAACGCGCACGTGGATTTCTACCAAACGACGTGAAAAGCATGCCGATGCTGCTCTTTTTAGCACCCGCACGTGGATTTGTGCCAAAACGCGTTTTAAGCATGCACATGCATCTTTGGTAGACGCGGACGCAGTTTTCTGCAAAACCACACGATATACATGCAAATGGTGCTTTTGGCAGAACGCGCACGTGGATTTCTACCAAACGACGTGAAAAGCATGCCGATGCTGCTCTTTTTAGCACCGGCACATGGAATTGTGCTAAAACGCATTTTAAGCATGCACATGCATCTTTTGGTAGACGCGGACGCACTTTTCTGCAAAACCACACGATATGCATGCAAATGGTGCTTTTGGCAGAACGCCCACGTGGATTTCTACCAAACGACGTGAAAAGCATGCCGATGCTGCTCTTTTTAGCGGCGGCACATGGATTTGTGCCAAAACGCGTTTTAAGCATGCACATGCATCTTTTGGTAGACGCGGACGCAGTTTTCTGCAAAACCACACGATATGCATGCAAATGGTGCTTTTGGCAGAACGCGCACGTGGATTTCTACTAAACGACGTGAAAAGCATGCCGATGCTGCTCTTTTTAGCACCCGCACATGGATTTGTGCCAAAACGCGTTTTAAGCATGCACATGCATCTTTTGGTAGACGCGGACGCAGTTTTCTGCAAAACCGCACGATATACATGCAAATGGTGCTTTTGGCAGAACGCGCACGTGGATTTCTACCAAACGACGTGAAAAGCATGCCGATGCTGCTCTTTTTAGCACCGGCACATGGATTTGTGCTAAAACGCGTTTTAAGCATGCACATGCATCTTTTGGTAGACGCGGACGCAGTTTTCTGCAAAACCGCACGATATGCATGCAAATGGTGCTTTTGGCAGAACGCGCACGTGGATTTCTACCAAACGACGTGAAAAGCATGCCGATGCTGCTCTTTTTAGCACCCGCACGTGGATTTGTGCCAAAACGCGTTTTAAGCATGCACATGCATCTTTTGGTAGACGCGGACGCAGTTTTCTGCAAAACCACACGATATACATGCAAATGGTGCTTTTGGCAGAACGCGCACGTGGATTTCTACCAAACGACGTGAAAAGCATGCCGATGCTGCTCTTTTTAGCACCGGCACATGGAATTGTGCTAAAACGCATTTTAAGCATGCACATGCATCTTTTGGTAGACGCGGACGCACTTTTCTGCAAAACCACACGATATGCATGCAAATGGTGCTTTTGGCAGAACGCGCACGTGGATTTCTACCAAACGACGTGAAAAGCATGCCGATGCTGCTCTTTTTAGCGGCGGCACATGGATTTGTGCCAAAACGCGTTTTAAGCATGCACATGCATCTTTTGGTAGACGCGGACGCAGTTTTCGGCAAAACCACACGATATGCATGCAAATGGTGCTTTTGGCAGAACGCGCACGTGGATTTCTACCAAATGACGTGAAAAGCATGCCGATGCTGCTCTTTTTAGCACCCGCACATGGATTTGTGCCAAAACGCGTTTTAAGCATGCAAATGCATCTTTTGGTAGACGCGAACGCAGTTTTCTGCAAAACCGCAAGATATGCATGCAAATGGTGCTTTTGGCAGAACGCGCGCGTGGATTTCTACCAAACGACGTGAAAAGCATGCCGATGCTGCTCTTTTTAGCACCCGCACACGGATTTGTGCCAAAACGTGTGTTAAGTCGGCACATGCATCTTTTGGTAGACGCGGACGCCCTTTTCTGCAAAACCACACGATATGCATGCAAATGGTGCTTTTGGCAGAACGCGCACGTGGATTTCTACCAAACGACGTGAAAAGCATGCCGATGCTGCTCTTTTTAGCACCGGCACATGGATTTGTGCCAAAACGCGTTTTAAGCATGCACATGCATCTTTTGGTAGACGCGGACGCAGTTTTCTGCAAAACCGCAAGATATGCATGCGAATGGTGCTTTTGGCAGAACGCGCACGTGGATTTCTACCAAACGACGTGAAAAGCATGCCGATGCTGCTCTTTTTAGCACCCGCACATGGATTTGTGCCAAAACGCGTTTTAAGCATGCACATGGATCTTTTGTTAGACGCGGACGCAGTTTTCGGCAAAACCACACGATATGCATGCAAATGGTGCTTTTGGCAGAACGCGCGCGTGGATTTCTACCAAACGACGTGAAAAGCATGCCGATGCTGCTCTTTTTAGCACCCGCACACGGATTTGTGCCAAAACGTGTGTTAAGTCGGCACATGCATCTTTTGGTAGACGCGGACGCCCTTTTCTGCAAAACCACACGATATGCATGCAAATGGTGCTTTTGGCAGAACGCGCACGTGGATTTCTACCAAACGACGTGAAAAGCATGCCGATGCTGCTCTTTTTAGCACCGGCACATGGATTTGTGCCAAAACGCGTTTTAAGCATGCACATGCATCTTTTGGTAGACGCGGACGCAGTTTTCTGCAAAACCGCACGATATGCATGCAAATGGTGCTTTTGGCAGAACGCGCACGTGGATTTCTACCAAACGACGTCAAAAGCATGCCGATGCTGCTCTTTTTAGCACCGGCACATGGATTTGTGCCAAAACGCGTTTTAAGCATGCACATGCATATTTTGGTAGACGCGGACGCAGTTTTCTGCAAAACCACATGATATACATGCAAATGGTGTTTTTGGCAGAACGCGCACGTGGATTTCTACCAAACGACGTGAAAAGCATGCCGATGCTGCTCTTTTTAGCACCGGCACATGGATTTGTGCTAAAACGCGTTTTAAGCATGCACATGCATCTTTTGGTAGACGCGGACGCACTTTTCTGCAAAACCACACGATATGCATGCAAATGGTGCTTTTGGCAGAACGCGCACGTGGATTTCTACCAAACGACGTGAAAAGCATGCCGATGCTGCTCTTTTTAGCACCGGCACATGGATTTGTGCCAAAACGCGTTTTAAGCATGCACATGCATCTTTTGGTAGACGCGTACGCAGTTTTCTGCAAAACCGCACGATATGCATGCAAATGGTGCTTTTCGCAGAACGCGCACGTGGATTTCTTCCAAATGACGTGAAAAGCATGCTCATGCTGCTCTTTTTAGCACCCGCACATGAATTTGTGCCAAAACGCGTTTTAAGCATGCACATGCATCTTTTGGTAGACGCGGACGCACTTTTCTGCAAAACCACACGATATGCATGCAAATGGTGCTTTTGGCAGAACGCGCACGTGGATTTCTACCAAATGACGTGAAAAGCATGCCGATGCTGCTCTTTTAGCACCCGCACATGGATTTGTGCCAAAACGCGTTTTAAGCATGCACATGCATCTTTTGGTAGACGCGAACGCAGTTTTCTGCAAAACCGCACGATATGCATGCGAATGGTGCTTTTGGCAGAACGCGCACGTGGATTTCTACCAAACGACGTGAAAAGCATGCCGATGCTGCTCTTTTTAGCACCCGCACATGGATTTGTGCCAAAACGGCGTTTTAAGCATGCACATGGATCTTTTGTTAGACGCGGACGCAGTTTTCGGCAAAACCACACGATATGCATGCAAATGGTGCTTTTGGCAGAACGCGGCGCGTGGATTTCTACCAAACGACGTGAAAAGCATGCCGATGCTGCTCTTTTTAGCACCCGCACATGGATTTGTGCCAAAACGCGTGTTAAGTCGGCACATGCACCTTTTGTAGACGCGGACGCAGTTTTCTACAAAACCACACGATATGCATGCAAATGGTGCTTTTGGCAGAACGCGCTCGTGGATTTCTACCAAACGACGTGAAAAGCATGCCGATGCTGCTCTTTTTAGCACCGGCACATGGATTTGCGCTAAAACGCGTTTAAGCATGCACATGCATCTTTTGGTAGACGCGGACGCCCTTTTCTGCAAAACCACACGATATGCATGCAAATGGTGCTTTTGGCAGAACGCGCACGTGGATTTCTACCAAACGACGTGAAAAGCATGCCGATGCTGCTCTTTTTAGCACCGGCACATGGATTTGTGCCAAAACGCGTTTTAAGCATGCACATGCATCTTTTGGTAGACGCGGACGCAGTTTTCTGGAAAACCGCACGATATGCATGCAAATGGTGCTTTTGGCAGAGCGCGCACGTGGATTTCCACCAAACGACGTGAAAAGCATGCCGATGCTGCTCTTTTTAGCACCGCACATGGATTTGTGCCAAAACGCGTTTTAAGCATGCACATGCATCTTTTGGTAGACGCGGACGCAGTTTTCTGCAAAACCACATGATATGCATGCAAATGGCGCTTTTGGCAGAACGCGCACGTGGATTTCGACAAACGACGTGAAAAGCATGCCGATGTTGCTCTTTTTAGCACCCGCACATGGATTTGTGCCAAAACGCGTTTTAAGCATGCACATGCATCTTTTGGTAGACGCGGACGCAGTTTTCTGCAAAACCACAGGATATACATGCAGATGGTGCTTTTGGCAGAACGCGCACGTGGATTTCTACCAAACGACGTGAAAAGCATGCCGATGCTGCTCTTTTTAGCACCCGCACATGGATTTGTGCCAAAACGCGTTTTAAGCATGCACATGCATCTTTTGGTAGACGCGGACGCAGTTTTCTGCAAAACCACACGATATGCATGCAAATGGTGCTTTTGGCAGAACGCGCACGTGGATTTCTACCAAACGACGTGAAAAGCATGCCGATGCTGCTCTTTTTAGCACCGGCACATGGATTTGTGCCAAAACGCGTTTTAAGCATGCACATGCATCTTTTGGTAGACGCGGACGCACTTTTCTGCAAAACCACACGATATGCATGCAAATGGCGCTTTTGGCAGAACGCGCACGTGGATTTCTACCAAACGACGTGAAAAGCATGCCGATGCTGCTCTTTTTAGCACCCGCACATGGATTTGTGCCAAAACGCGTTTTAAGCATGCACATGTATCTTTTGGTAGACGCGGACGCAGTTTTCTGCAAAACCGCACGATATGCATGCAAATGGTGCTTTTGGCAGAACGCGCACGTGGATTTCCACCAAACGACGTGAAAAGCATGCCGATGCTGATCTTTTTAGCACCCGCACATGGATTTGTGCCAAAACGCGTTTTAAGCATGGACATGCATCTTTTGGTAGACGCGACGCAGTTTTCTGCAAAACCACACGATATGCATGCAAATGGCGCTTTGGCAGAACGCGCACGTGGATTTCTACCAACGACGTGAAAAGCATGCCGATGCTGCTCTTTTTAGCACCCCACATGGATTTGTGCCAAAACGCGTTTTAAGCATGCACATGCATCTTTTGGTAGACGCGGACGCAGTTTTCTGCAAAACCACACGATATACATGCAAATGGTGCTTTTGGCAGAACGCGCACGTGGATTTCTACCAAATGACGTGAAAAGCATGCCGATGCTGCTCTTTTTAGCACCCGCACATGGATTTGTGCCAAAACGCGTTTTTAAGCATGCACATGCATCTTTTGGTAGACGCGACGCAGTTTTCTGCAAAACCGCACGATATGCATGCGAATGGTGCTTTGGCAGAACGCGCACGTGGATTTCTACCAAACGACGTGAAAAGCATGCCGATGCTGCTCTTTTTAGCACCCGCACATGGATTTGTGCCAAAACGCGTTTTAAGCATGCACATGGATCTTTTGTTAGACGCGGACGCAGTTTTCGGCAAAACCACACGATATGCATGCAAATGGTGCTTTTGGCAGAACGCGCGCGTGATTTCTACCAAACGACGTGAAAAGCATGCCGATGCTGCTCTTTTAGCACCCGCACATGGATTTGTGCCAAAACGCGTGTTAAGTCGGCACATGCACCTTTTGGTAGACGCGACGCAGTTTTCTACAAAACCACACGATATGCATGCAAATGGTGCTTTTGGCAGAACGCGCTCGTGGATTTCTACCAAACGACGTGAAAAGCATGCCGATGCTGCTCTTTTTAGCACCGGCACATGGATTTGCGCTAAAACGCGTTTTAAGCATGCACATGCATCTTTTGGTAGACGCGGACGCCCTTTTCTGCAAAACCACACGATATGCATGCAAATGGTGCTTTTGGCAGAACGCGCACGTGATTTCTACCAAACGACGTGAAAAGCATGCCGATGCTGCTCTTTTTAGCACCGGCACATGGATTTGTGCCAAAACGCGTTTTAAGCATGCACATGCATCTTTGGTAGACGCGGACGCAGTTTTCTGGAAAACCGCACGATATGCATGCAAATGGTGCTTTTGCAGAGCGCGCACGTGGATTTCCACCAAACGACGTGAAAAGCATGCCGATGCTGCTCTTTTTAGCACCCGCACATGGATTTGTGCCAAAACGCGTTTTAAGCATGCACATGCATCTTTTGGTAGACGCGACGCAGTTTTCTGCAAAACCACATGATATGCATGCAAATGGCGCTTTTGGCAGAACGCGCACGTGATTTCGACAAACGACGTGAAAAGCATGCCGATGTTGCTCTTTTTAGCACCCGCACATGGATTTGTGCCAAAACGCGTTTTAAGCATGCACATGCATCTTTTGGTAGACGCGGACGCAGTTTTCTGCAAAACCACAGGATATACATGCAGATGGTGCTTTTGGCAGAACGCGCACGTGGATTTCTACCAAACGACGTGAAAAGCATGCCGATGCTGCTCTTTTTAGCACCCGCACATGGATTTGTGCCAAAACGCGTTTTAAGCATGCACATGCATCTTTTGGTAGACGCGGACGCAGTTTTCTGCAAAACCACACGATATGCATGCAAATGGTGCTTTTGGCAGAACGCGCACGTGGATTTCTACAAACGACGTGAAAAGCATGCCGATGCTGCTCTTTTTAGCACCGGCACATGGATTTGTGCCAAAACGCGTTTTAAGCATGCACATGCATCTTTTGGTAGACGCGGACGCACTTTTCTGCAAAACCACACGATATGCATGCAAATGGCGCTTTTGCAGAACGCGCACGTGGATTTCTACCAAACGACGTGAAAAGCATGCCGATGCTGCTCTTTTTAGCACCCGCACATGGATTTGTGCCAAAACGCGTTTTAAGCATGCACATGTATCTTTTGGTAGACGCGGACGCAGTTTTCTGCAAAACCGCACGATATGCATGCAAATGGTGCTTTTGGCAGAACGCGCACGTGGATTTCCACCAAACGACGTGAAAAGCATGCCGATGCTGATCTTTTTAGCACCCGCACATGGATTTGTGCCAAAACGCGTTTTAAGCATGGACATGCATCTTTTGGTAGACGCGGACGCAGTTTTCTGCAAAACCACACGATATGCATGCAAATGGCGCTTTTGGCAGAACGCGCACGTGGATTTCTACCAAACGACGTGAAAAGCATGCCGATGCTGCTCTTTTTAGCACCCCCACATGGATTTGTGCCAAAACGCGTTTTAAGCATGCACATGCATCTTTTGGTAGACGCGGACGCAGTTTTCTGCAAAACCACACGATATACATGCAAATGGTGCTTTTGGCAGAACGCGCACGTGGATTTCTACCAAACAACGTGAAAAGCATGCCGATGCTGCTCTTTTTAGCACCCGCACATGGATTTGTGACAAAACGCGTTTTAAGCATACACATGCATCTTTTGGTAGACGCGGACGCAGTTTTCAGCAAAACCACTCGATATACATGCAAATGGTGCTTTTGGCAGAACGCGCACGTGGATTTCTACCAAACGACGTAAAAAGCATGCCGATGCTGCTCTTTTTAGCACCCGCACATGGATTTGTGCCAAAACGCGTTTTAAGCATGCACATGCATCTTTTGGTAGACGCGGACGCAGTTTTCTGCAAAACCACACGATATGCATGCAAATTTTGCTTTTGGCAGAACGCGCACGTGGATTTCTACCAAACGACGTGAAAAGCATGCCGATGCTGCTCTTTTTAGCACCCGCACATGGATTCGTGCCAAAACGCGTTTTAAGCATGCACATGCATCTTTTGGTAGACGCGGATGCAGTTTTCTGCAAAACCGCACGATAGGCATGCAAATGGTGCTTTTGGCAGAACGCGCACGTGCATTTCTACCAAACGACGTGAAAAGCATGCCGATGCTGCTCTTTTTAGCACCCGCACATGAATTTGTGCCAAATCGCGTTTTAAGCATGCACATGCATCTTTTGGTAGACGCGGACGCAGTTTTCGGCAAAGCCACACGATATGCATGCAAATGGTGCTTTTGGCAGAACGCGCGCGTGGATTTCTACCAAACGACGTGAAAAGCATGCCGATGCTGCTCTTTTTAGCACCCGCACATGGATTTGTGCCAAAACGCGTGTTAAGCATGAACATGCATCTTTTGGTAGACGCGGACGCAGTTTTCTGCAAAACCACACGATATACATGCAAATGGTGCTTTTGGCAGAACGCGCACGTGGATTTCTACCAAACGACGTGAAAAGCATGGCGATGCTGCTCTTTTTAGCACCCGCACATGGATTTGTGCCAAAACGCGTTTTAAGCATGCACATGCCACTTTTGGTAGACGCGGACGCAGTTTTCTGCAAAACCACACGTATGCATGCAAATTTTGCTTTTGGCAGAACGCGCACGTGGATTTCTACCAAACGACGTGAAAAGCATGCCGATGCTGCTCTTTTTAGCACCCGCACATGGATTTGTGCCAAAACGCGTTTTAAGCATGGACACGCATCTTTTGGTAGAAGCGGACGCAGTTTTCTGCAAAACCGCACGATATGCATGCAAATGGTGCTTTTGGCAGAACGCGCACGTGGATTTCTACCAAACGACGTGAAAAGCATGCCGATGCTGCTCTTTTTAGCACCGGCACATGGATTTGTGCCAAAACGCGTTTTAAGCATGCACATGCATCTTTTGGTAGACGCAGACGCAGTTTTCTGCAAAACCACACGATATGCATGCAAATGGTGCTTTTGGCAGAACGCGCACGAGGATTTCTACCAAACGACGTGAAAAGCATGCCGATGCTGCTCTTTTTAGCACCCGCACATGGATTTGTGCCAAAACGCGTTTTAAGCATGCACATGCATCTTTTGGTAGACGCGGACGCAGTTTTTCGGCAAAACCACACGATATGCATGCAAATGGTGCTTTTGGCAGAACGCGCGCGTGGATTTCTACCAAACGACGTGAAAAGCATGCCGATGCTGCTCTTTTTAGCACCCGCACATGGATTTGTGCCAAAACGCGTTTTAAGCATGGACACGCATCTTTTGGTAGAAGCGGACGCAGTTTTCTGCAAAACCGCACGATATGCATGCAAATGGTGCTTTTGGCAGAACGCGCACGTGGATTTCTACCAAACGACGTGAAAAGCATGCCGATGCTGCTCTTTTTAGCACCGGCACATGGATTTGTGCCAAAACGCGTTTTAAGCATGCACATGCATCTTTTGGTAGACGCGGACGCAGTTTTCTGCAAAACCACACGATATGCATGCAAATGGTGCTTTTGGCAGAACGCGCACGAGGATTTCTACCAAACGACGTGAAAAGCATGCCGATGCTGCTCTTTTTAGCACCCGCACATGGATTTGTGCCAAAACGCGTTTTAAGCATGCACATGCATCTTTTGGTAGACGCGGACGCAGTTTTCTGCAAAACCGCACGATATGCATGCAAATGGTGCTTTTGGCAGAACGCGCACGTGGATTTCTACCAAACGACGTGAAAAGCATGCCGATGCTGCTCTTTTTAGCACCGGCACATGGATTTGTGCCAAAACGCGTTTTAAGCATGCACATGCATCTTTTGGTAGACGCGGACGCAGTTTTCTGCAAAACCACACGATATGCATGCAAATGGTGCTTTTGGCAGAACGCGCACGAGGATTTCTACCAAACGACGTGAAAAGCATGCCGATGCTGCTCTTTTTAGCACCCGCACATGGATTTGTGCCAAAACGCGTTTTAAGCATGCACATGCATCTTTTGGTAGACGCGGACGCAGTTTTCTGCAAAACCGCACGATATGCATGGAAATGGTGCTTTCGGCAGAACGCGCACGTGGATTTCTACCAAACGACGTGAAAAGCATGCCGATGCTGCTCTTTTTAGCACCCGCACATGGATTTGTGCCAAAACGCGTTTTAAGCATGCACATGCATCTTTTGGTAGACGCGGACGCAGTTTTCTGCAAAACCGCACGATATGCATGCAAATGGTGCTTTTGGCAGAACGCGCACGTGGATTTCTACCAAACGACGTGAAAAGCATGCCGATGCTGCTCTTTTTAGCACCCGCACATGGATTTGTGCCAAAACGCGTTTTAAGCATGCACATGCATCTTTTGGTAGACGCGGACGCGGTTTTCGGCAAAACCACACGATATGCATGCAAATGGTGCTTTTGGCAGAACGCGCGCGTGGATTTCTACCAAACGACGTGAAAAGCATGCCGATGCTGCTCTTTTTAGCACCCGCACATGAATTTCTGCCAAAACGCGTGTTAAGCATGCACATGCATCTTTTGGTAGACGCGGACGCAGTTTTCTGCAAAACCACACGATATGCATGCAAATGGTGCTTTTGGCAGAACGCGCACGTGGATTTCTACCAAACGACGTGAAAAGCATGCCGATGCTGCTCTTTTTAGCACCGGCACATGGAGTTGTGCTAAAACGCGTTTTAAGCATGCACATGCATCTTTTGGTAGACGCGGACGCACTTTTCTGCAAAACCACACGATATGCATGCAAATGGTGCTTTTGGCAGAACGCGCACGTGGATTTCTACCAAACGACGTGAAAAGCATGCCGATGCTGCTCTTTTTAGCACCGGCACATGGATTTGTGCCAAAACGCGTTTTAAGCATGCACATGCATCTTTTGGTAGACGCGGACGCAGTTTTCTGCAAAACCGCACGATATGCATGCAAATGGTGCTTTTGGCAGAACGCGCACGTGGATTTCTTCCAAACGACGTGAAAAGCATGCCGATGCTGCTCTTTTTAGCACCCGCACATGGATTTGTGCCAAAACGCGTTTTAAGCATGCACATGCATCTTTTGGTAGACGCGGACGCAGTTTTCTGCAAAACCACACGATATGCATGCAAATGGTGCTTTTGGCAGAACGCGCACGTGGGTTTCTACCAAACGACGTGAAAAGCATGCCGATGCTGCTCTTTTTAGCACCCGCACATGGATTTGTGCCAAAACGCGCTTTAAGCATGCACTTGCATCTTTTGGTAGACGCGGACGCAGTTTTCTGCAAAACCACACGATATGCATGCAAATGGTACTTTTGGCAGAACGCGCACGTGGATTTCTACCAAACGACGTGAAAAGCATGCCGATGCTGCTCTTTTTAGCACCGGCACATGGATTTGTGCCAAAACGCGTTTTAAGCATGCACATGCATCTTTTGGTAGACGCGGACGCAGTTTTCTGCAAAACCACACGATATGCATGCAAATGGTGCTTTTGGCAGAACGCGCACGTGTATTTCTACCAAACGACGTGAAAAGCATGCCGATGCTGCTCTTTTTAGCACCCGCACATGGATTTGTGCCAAAACGCGTTTTAAGCATGCACATGCATCTTTTGGTAGACGCGGACGCAGTTTTCTGCAAAACCAAACGATATGCATGCAAATGGTGCTTTTGGCAGAACGCGCACGTGGATTTCTACCAAACGACGTGAAAAGCATGCCGATGCTGCTCTTTTTAGCACCCGCACATGGATTTGTGCCAAAACGCGTTTTAAGCATGCACATGCATCTTTGGTAGACGCGGACGCAGTTTTCAGCAAAACCACACGATATGCATGCAAATGGTGCTTTTGGCAGAACGCGCACGTGGATTTCTGCCAAACGACGTGAAAAGCATGCCGATGCTGCTCTTTTTAGCACCCGCACATGGATTTGTGCCAAAACGCGCTGTAAGCATGCACTTGCATCTTTTGGTAGACGCGGACGCAGTTTTCTGCAAAACCACACGATATGCATGCAAATGGTGCTTTTGGCAGAACGCGCACGTGGATTTCTACCAAACGACGTGAAAAGCATGCCGATGCTGCTCTTTTTAGCACCGGCACATGGATTTGTGCCAAAACGCGTTTTAAGCATGCACATGCATCTTTTGGTAGACGCGGACGCAGTTTTCTGCAAAACCACACGATATGCATGCAAATGGTGCTTTTGGCAGAACGCGCACGTGGATTTCTACCAAACGACGTGAAAAGCATGCCGATGCTGCTCTTTTTAGCACCCGCACATGGATTTGTGCCAAAACGCGTTTTAAACATGCACATGTATCTTTTGGTAGACGCGGACGCAGTTTTCTGCAAAACCGCACGATATGCATGCAAATGGTGCTTTTGGCAGAACGCGCGCGTGGATTTCTACCAAACGACGTGAAAAGCATGCCGATGCTGCTCTTTTTAGCACCCGCACATGGATTTGTGCCAAAACGCGTTTTAAGCATGCACATGCATCTTTTGGTAGACGCGGACGCAGTTTTCGGCAAAACCACACGATATGCATGCAAATGGTGCTTTTGGCAGAACGCGCGCGTGGATTTCTACCAAACGACGTGGAAAGCATGCCGATGCGGCTCTTTTTAGCACCCGCACATGGATTTGTGCCAAAACGCCTTTTAAGCATGCACATGCATCTTTTGGTAGACGCGGACGCAGTTTTCTGCAAAACCGCACGATATGCATGCAAATGGTGCTTTTGGCAGAACGCGCACGTGGATTTCTACCAAACGACGTGAAAAACATGCCGATGCTGCTCTTTTTAGCAACCGCACATGGATTTCTGCCAAAACGCGTTTTAAGCATGCACATGCATCTTTTGGTAGACGCGGACGCAGTTTTCGGCAAAACCACACGATATGCATGCAAAGGGTGCTTTTGGCAGAACGCGCGCGTGGATTTCTACCAAACGACGTGAAAGGCATGCCGATGCTGCTCTTTTTAGCACCCGCACATGGATTTGTGCCAAAACGCGTTTTAAGCGTGCACATGCATCTTTTGGTAGACGCGGACGCAGTTTTCTGCAAAACCACACGATATGCATGTAAATGGTGCTTTTGGCAGAACGCGCACGTGGATTTTTACCAAACGACGTGAAAAGCATGCCGATGCTGCTCTTTTTAGCACCCGCACATGGATTTGTGCCAAAACACGCTTTAAGCATGCACTTGCATCTTTTGGTAGACGCGGACGCAGTTTTCTGCAAAACCACACGATATGCATGCAAATGGTGCTTTTGGCAGAACGCGCACGTGGATTTCTACCAAACGACGTGAAAAGCATGCCGATGCTGCTCTTTTTAGCACCCGCACATGGATTTGTGCCAAAACGCGTTTTAAGCATGCACATGCATCTTTTGGTAGACGCGGACGCAGTTTTCTGCAAAACCGCACGATATGCATGCAAATGGTGCTTTTGGCAGAACGCGCACGTGGATTTCTTCCAAACGACGTGAAAAGCATGCCGATGCTGCTCTTTTTAGCACCCGCACACGGATTTGTGCCAAAACGCGTTTTAAGCAGGCACATGCATCTTTTGGTAGACGCGGACGCAGTTTTCTGCAAAACCACACGATCTGCATGCAAATGGTACTTTGGCAGAACGCGCACGTGGATTTCTACCAAACGACGTGAAAAGCATGCCGATGCTGCTCTGTTTAGCACCCGCACATGGAGTTGTGCCAAAACGCGTTTTAAGCATGCACATGTATCTTTTGGTAGACGCGGACGCAGTTTTCTGCAAAACCGCACGATATGCATGCAAATGGTGCTTTTGGCAGAACGCGCGCGTGGATTTCTACCAAACGACGTGAAATGCATGCCGATGCTGCTCTTTTTAGCACCCGCACATGGATTTGTGCCAAAACGCGTTTTAAGCATGCACACGCATCTTTTGGTAGACGCGGACGCAGTTTTCTGCAAAACCGCACGATATGCATGCAAATGGTGCTTTTGGCAGAACGCGCACGTGGATTTCTGCCAAACGACGTGAAAAGCATGCCGATGCTGCTCTTTTTAGCACCCGCACATGGATTTGTGACAAAACGCGTTTTAAGCATGCACCTGCATCTTTTGGTAGACGCGGACGCAGTTTTCGGCAAAACCACACGATATGCATGCAAATGGTGCTTTTGGCAGAACGCGCGCGTGGATTTCTACCAAACGACGTGAAAAACATGCCGATGCTGCTCTTTTTAGCACCCGCACATGGATTTGTGCCGAAACGCGTGTTAAGCTTGCACATGCATCTTTTGGTAGACGCGGACGCAGTTTTCTGCAAAACCACACGATATGCATGCAAATGGTATTTTTGGCCGAACGCGCACGTGGATTTCTACCAAACGACGTGAAAAGCATGCCGATGCTGCTCTTTTTAGCACCGGCACATGGATTTGTGCCAAAACGCGTTTTAAGCATGCACATGCATCTTTTGGTAGACGCGGACGCAGTTTTCTGCAAAACCACACGATATGCATGCAAATGGTGCTTTTGGCAGAACGCGCACGTGGATTTCTACCAAACGACGTGAAAAGCATGCCGATGCTGCTCTTTTTAGCACCCGCACATGGATTTGTGCCAAAACGCGTTTTAAGCATGCACATGCATCTTTTGGTAGACGCGGACGCAGTTTTCTGCAAAACCAAACGATATGCATGCAAATGGTGCTTTTGGCAGAACGCGCACGTGGATTTCTACCAAACGACGTGAAAAGCATGCCGATGCTGCTCTTTTTAGCACCCGCACATGAATTTGTGCCAAATCGCGTTTTAAGCATGCACATGCATCTTTTGGTAGACGCGGACGCAGTTTTCGGCAAAACCACACGATATGCATGCAAATGGTGCTTTTGGCAGAACGCGCGCGTGGATTTCTACCAAACGACGTGAAAAGCATGCCGATGCTGCTCTTTTTAGCACCCGCACATGGATTTGTGCCAAAACGCGTGTTAAGCATGCACATGCATCTTTTGGTAGACGCGGACGCAGTTTTCTGCAAAACCACACGATATACATGCAAATGGTGCTTTTGGCAGAACGCGCACGTGGATTTCTACCAAACGACGTGAAAAGCATGGCGATGCTGCTCTTTTTAGCACCCGCACATGGATTTGTGCCAAAACGCGTTTTAAGCATGCACATGCCACTTTTGGTAGACGCGGACGCAGTTTTCTGCAAAACCACACGATATGCATGCAAATGGTGCTTTTGGCAGAACGCGCACGTGGATTTCTACCAAACGACGTGAAAAGCATGCCGATGCTGCTCTTTTTAGCACCCGCACATGAATTTGTGCCAAATCGCGTTTTAAGCATGCACATGCATCTTTTGGTAGACGCGGACGCAGTTTTCGGCAAAACCACACGATATGCATGCAAATGGTGCTTTTGGCAGAACGCGCGCGTGGATTTCTACCAAACGACGTGAAAAGCATGCCGATGCTGCTCTTTTTAGCACCCGCACATGGATTTGTGCCAAAACGCGTGTTAAGCATGCACATGCATCTTTTGGTAGACGCGGACGCAGTTTTCTGCAAAACCACACGATATACATGCAAATGGTGCTTTTGGCAGAACGCGCACGTGGATTTCTACCAAACGACGTGAAAAGCATGGCGATGCTGCTCTTTTTAGCACCCGCACATGGATTTGTGCCAAAACGCGTTTTAAGCATGCACATGCCACTTTTGGTAGACGCGGACGCAGTTTTCTGCAAAACCACACGATATGCATGCAAATTTTGCTTTTGGCAGAACGCGCACGTGGATTTCTACCAAACGACGTGAAAAGCATGCCGATGCTGCTCTTTTTAGCACCCGCACATGGATTTGTGCCAAAACTTGTTTTAAGCATGGACACGCATCTTTTGGTAGAAGCGGACGCAGTTTTCTGCAAAACCGCACGATATGCATGCAAATGGTGCTTTTGGCAGAACGCGCACGTGGATTTCTACCAAACGACGTGAAAAGCATGCCGATGCTGCTCTTTTTAGCACCGGCACATGGATTTGTGCCAAAACGCGTTTTAAGCATGCACATGCATCTTTTGGTAGACGCGGACGCAGTTTTCTGCAAAACCACACGATATGCATGCAAATGGTGCTTTTGGCAGAACGCGCACGAGGATTTCTACCAAACGACGTGAAAAGCATGCCGATGCTGCTCTTTTTAGCACCCGCACATGGATTTGTGCCAAAACGCGTTTTAAGCATGCACATGCATCTTTTGGTAGACGCGGACGCAGTTTTCTGCAAAACCGCACGATATGCATGCAAATGGTGCTTTTGGCAGAACGCGCACGTGGATTTCTACCAAACGACGTGAAAAGCATGCCGATGCTGCTCTTTTTAGCACCGGCGCATGGATTTGTGCCAAAACGCGTTTTAAGCATGCACATGCATCTTTTGGTAGACGCGGACGCAGTTTTCTGCAAAACCACACGATATGCATGCAAATGGTGCTTTTGGCAGAACGCGCACGAGGATTTCTACCAAACGACGTGAAAAGCATGCCGATGCTGCTCTTTTTAGCACCCGCACATGGATTTGTGCCAAAACGCGTTTTAAGCATGCACATGCATCTTTTGGTAGACGCGGACGCAGTTTTCTGCAAAACCGCACGATATGCATGGAAATGGTGCTTTCGGCAGAACGCGCACGTGGATTTCTACCAAACGACGTGAAAAGCATGCCGATGCTGCTCTTTTTAGCACCCGCACATGGATTTGTGCCAAAACGCGTTTTAAGCATGCACATGCATCTTTTGGTAGACGCGGACGCAGTTTTCTGCAAAACCGCACGATATGCATGCAAATGGTGCTTTTGGCAGAACGCGCACGTGGATTTCTACCAAACGACGTGAAAAGCATGCCGATGCTGCTCTTTTTAGCACCCGCACATGGATTTGTGCCAAAACGCGTTTTAAGCATGCACATGCATCTTTTGGTAGACGCGGACGCAGTTTTCGGCAAAACCACACGATATGCATGCAAATGGTGCTTTTGGCAGAACGCGCGCGTGGATTTCTACCAAACGACGTGAAAAGCATGCCGATGCTGCTCTTTTTAGCACCCGCACATGAATTTCTGCCAAAACGCGTGTTAAGCATGCACATGCATCTTTTGGTAGACGCGGACACAGTTTTCTGCAAAACCACACGATATGCATGCAAATGGTGCTTTTGGCAGAACGCGCACGTGGATTTCTACCAAACGACGTGAAAAGCATGCCGATGCTGCTCTTTTTAGCACCGGCACATGGAGTTGTGCTAAAACGCGTTTTAAGCATGCACATGCATCTTTTGGTAGACGCGGACGCACTTTTCTGCAAAACCACACGATATGCATGCAAATGGTGCTTTTGGCAGAACGCGCACGTGGATTTCTACCAAACGACGTGAAAAGCATGCCGATGCTGCTCTTTTTAGCACCGGCACATGGATTTGTGCCAAAACGCGTTTTAAGCATGCACATGCATCTTTTGGTAGACGCGGACGCAGTTTTCTGCAAAACCGCACGATATGCATGCAAATGGTGCTTTTGGCAGAACGCGCACGTGGATTTCTTCCAAACGACGTGAAAAGCATGCCGATGCTGCTCTTTTTAGCACCCGCACATGGATTTGTGCCAAAACGCGTTTTAAGCATGCACATGCATCTTTTGGTAGACGCGGACGCAGTTTTCTGCAAAACCACACGATATGCATGCAAATGGTGCTTTTGGCAGAACGCGCACGTGGGTTTCTACCAAACGACGTGAAAAGCATGCCGATGCTGCTCTTTTTAGCACCCGCACATGGATTTGTGCCAAAACGCGCTTTAAGCATGCACTTGCATCTTTTGGTAGACGCGGACGCAATTTTCTGCAAAACCACACGATATGCATGCAAATGGTACTTTTGGCAGAACGCGCACGTGGATTTCTACCAAACGACGTGAAAAGCATGCCGATGCTGCTCTTTTTAGCACCGGCACATGGATTTGTGCCAAAACGCGTTTTAAGCATGCACATGCATCTTTTGGTAGACGCGGACGCAGTTTTCTGCAAAACCACACGATATGCATGCAAATGGTGCTTTTGGCAGAACGCGCACGTGTATTTCTACCAAACGACGTGAAAAGCATGCCGATGCTGCTCTTTTTAGCACCCGCACATGGATTTGTGCCAAAACGCGTTTTAAGCATGCACATGCATCTTTTGGTAGACGCGGACGCAGTTTTCTGCAAAACCAAACGATATGCATGCAAATGGTGCTTTTGGCAGAACGCGCACGTGGATTTCTACCAAACGACGTGAAAAGCATGCCGATGCTGCTCTTTTTAGCACCCGCACATGGATTTGTGCCAAAACGCGTTTTAAGCATGCACATGCATCTTTTGGTAGACGCGGACGCAGTTTTCTGCAAAACCACACGATATGCATGCAAATGGTGCTTTTGGCAGAACGCGCACGTGGATTTCTACCAAACGACGTGAAAAGCATGCCGATGCTGCTCTTTTTAGCACCCGAACATGGATTTGTGCCAAAACGCGTTTTAAGCATGCACATGCATCTTTTGGTAGACGCGGACGCAGTTTTCTACAAAACCACACGATATGCATGCAAATGGTGCTTTTGGCAGAACGCGCACGTGGATTTCTACCAAACGACGTGAAAAGCATGCCGATGCTGCTCTTTTTAGCACCCGCACAAGGATTTGTGCCAAAACGCGTTTTAAGCATGCACATGCATCTTTTGGTAGACGCGGACGCAGTTTTCTGCAAAACGCACGATATGCATGCAAATGGTGCTTTTGGCAGAACGCGCACGTGGATTTCTACCAAACGACGTGAAAAGCATGCCGATGCTGCTCTTTTTAGCACCCGCACATGGATTTGTGCCAAAACGCGTTTTAAGCATGCAAGTGCATCTTTTGGTAGACGCGTACGCAGTTTTCTGCAAAACCACACGATATGCATGCAAATGGTGCTTTTGGCAGAACGCGCACGTGGATTTCTACCAAACGACGTGAAAAGCATGCCGATGCTGCTCTTTTTAGCACCGGCACATGGATTTGTGCCAAAACGCGTTTTAAGCATGCACATGCATCTTTTGGTAGACGCGGACGCACTTTTCTGCAAAACCACACAATATGCATGCAAATGTGCTTTTGGCAGAACGCGCACGTGGATTTCTACCAAACGACGTGAAAAGCATGCCGATGCTGCTCTTTTTAGCACCCGCACATGGATTTGTGCCAAAACGGGTTTTAAGCATGCACATGCATCTTTTGGTAGACGCGGACGCAGTTTTCTGCAAAACCACAGGATATGCATGCAAATGGCGCTTTTGGCAGAACGCGCACGTGGATTTCTACCAAACGACGTGAAAAGCATGCCGATGCTGCTCTTTTTAGCACCCGCACATGGATTTGTGCCAAAACGCGTTTTAAGCATGCACATGCATCTTTTGGTAGACGCGGACGCAGTTTTCGGCAAAACCACACGATATGCATGCAAATGGTGCTTTTGGCAGAACGCGCACGTGGATTTCTACCAAACGACGTGAAAAGCATGCCGATGCTGCTCTTTTTAGCACCCGCACATGGATTTGTGCCAAAACGCGTGTTAAGCATGCACATGCATCTTTTGATAGACGCGGACGCAGTTTTCTGCAAAACCACACGATATGCATGCAAATGGTGCTTTTGGCAGAACGTGCACGTGGATTTCTACCAAACGACGTGAAAAGCATGCCGATGCTGCTCTTTTTAGCACCCGCACATAGATTTGTGCCAAAACGCGCTTTAAGCATGCACTTGCATCTTTTGGTAGACGCGGACGCAGTTTTCTGCAAAACCACACGATATGCATGCAAATGGTAATTTTGGCAGAACGCGCACGTGGATTTCTACCAAACGACGTGAAAAGCATGCCGATGCTGCTCTTTTTAGCACCGGCACATTGATTTGTGCCAAAACGCGTTTTAAGCATGCACATGCATCTTTTGGTAGACGCGGACGCAGTTTTCTGCAAAACCACACGATATGCATGCAAATGGTGCTTTTGGCAGAACGCGCACGTGGATTTCTACCAAACGACGTGAAAAGCATGCCGATGCTGCTCTTTTTAGCACCCGCACATGGATTTGTGCCAAAACGCGTTTTAAGCATGCACATGCATCTTTTGGTAGACGCGGACGCAGTTTTCTGCAAAACCGCACGATATACATGCAAATGGTGCTTTTGGCAGAACGCGCACGTGGATTTCTACCAAACGACGTGAAAAGCATGCCGATGCTGCTCTTTTTAGCACACGAACATGGATTTGTGCCAAAAGGCGTTTTAAGCATGCACATGCATCTTTTGGTAGACGCGGACGCTGTTTTCTGCAAAACCACACGATATGCATGCAAATGGTGCTTTTGGCAGAACGCGCACGTGGATTTCTACCAAACGACGTGAAAAGCATGCCGATGCTGCTCTTTTTAGCACCCGCACATGGATTTGTGCCAAAACGCGTTTTAAGCATGCGCATGCATCTTTTGGTAGACGCGGACGCAGTTTTCTGCAAAACCACACGATATGCATGCAAATGGTGCTTTTGGCAGAACGCGCACGTGGATTTCTACCAAACGACGTGAAAAGCATGCCGATGCTGCTCTTTTTAGCACCCGAACATGGATTTGTGCCAAAACGCGTTTTAAGCATGCACATGCATCTTTTGGTAGACGCGGACGCTGTTTTCTGCAAAACCACACGATATGCATGCAAATGGTGCTTTTGGCAGAACGCGCACGTGGATTTCTACCAAACGACGTGAAAAGCATGCCGATGCTGCTCTTTTTAGCACCCGCACATGGATTTGTGCCAAAACGCGTTTTAAGCATGCACATGCATCTTTTGGTAGACGCGGACGCAGTTTTCTGCAAAACCAAACGATATGCATGCAAATGGTGCTTTTGGCAGAACGCGCACGTGGATTTCTACCAAACGACGTGAAAAGCATGCCGATGCTGCTCTTTTTAGCACCCGCACATGAATTTGTGCCAAATCGCGTTTTAAGCATGCACATGCATCTTTTGGTAGACGCGGACGCAGTTTTCGGCAAAACCACACGATATGCATGCAAATGGTGCTTTTGGCAGAACGCGCGCGTGGATTTCTACCAAACGACGTGAAAAGCATGCCGATGCTGCTCTTTTTAGCACCCGCACATGGATTTGTGCCAAAACGCGTGTTAAGCATGCACATGCATCTTTTGGTAGACGCGGACGCAGTTTTCTGCAAAACCACACGATATACATGCAAATGGTGCTTTTGGCAGAACGCGCACGTGGATTTCTACCAAACGACGTGAAAAGCATGGCGATGCTGCTCTTTTTAGCACCCGCACATGGATTTGTGCCAAAACGCGTTTTAAGCATGCACATGCCACTTTTGGTAGACGCGGACGCAGTTTTCTGCAAAACCACACGATATGCATGCAAATGGTGCTTTTGGCAGAACGCGCACGTGGATTTCTACCAAACGACGTGAAAAGCATGCCGATGCTGCTCTTTTTAGCACCCGCACATGAATTTGTGCCAAATCGCGTTTTAAGCATGCACATGCATCTTTTGGTAGACGCGGACGCAGTTTTCGGCAAAACCACACGATATGCATGCAAATGGTGCTTTTGGCAGAACGCGCGCGTGGATTTCTACCAAACGACGTGAAAAGCATGCCGATGCTGCTCTTTTTAGCACCCGCACATGGATTTGTGCCAAAACGCGTGTTAAGCATGCACATGCATCTTTTGGTAGACGCGGACGCAGTTTTCTGCAAAACCACACGATATACATGCAAATGGTGCTTTTGGCAGAACGCGCACGTGGATTTCTACCAAACGACGTGAAAAGCATGGCGATGCTGCTCTTTTTAGCACCCGCACATGGATTTGTGCCAAAACGCGTTTTAAGCATGCACATGCCACTTTTGGTAGACGCGGACGCAGTTTTCTGCAAAACCACACGATATGCATGCAAATTTTGCTTTTGGCAGAACGCGCACGTGGATTTCTACCAAACGACGTGAAAAGCATGCCGATGCTGCTCTTTTTAGCACCCGCACATGGATTTGTGCCAAAACTTGTTTTAAGCATGGACACGCATCTTTTGGTAGAAGCGGACGCAGTTTTCTGCAAAACCGCACGATATGCATGCAAATGGTGCTTTTGGCAGAACGCGCACGTGGATTTCTACCAAACGACGTGAAAAGCATGCCGATGCTGCTCTTTTTAGCACCGGCACATGGATTTGTGCCAAAACGCGTTTTAAGCATGCACATGCATCTTTTGGTAGACGCGGACGCAGTTTTCTGCAAAACCACACGATATGCATGCAAATGGTGCTTTTGGCAGAACGCGCACGAGGATTTCTACCAAACGACGTGAAAAGCATGCCGATGCTGCTCTTTTTAGCACCCGCACATGGATTTGTGCCAAAACGCGTTTTAAGCATGCACATGCATCTTTTGGTAGACGCGGACGCAGTTTTCTGCAAAACCGCACGATATGCATGCAAATGGTGCTTTTGGCAGAACGCGCACGTGGATTTCTACCAAACGACGTGAAAAGCATGCCGATGCTGCTCTTTTTAGCACCGGCACATGGATTTGTGCCAAAACGCGTTTTAAGCATGCACATGCATCTTTTGGTAGACGCGGACGCAGTTTTCTGCAAAACCACACGATATGCATGCAAATGGTGCTTTTGGCAGAACGCGCACGAGGATTTCTACCAAACGACGTGAAAAGCATGCCGATGCTGCTCTTTTTAGCACCCGCACATGGATTTGTGCCAAAACGCGTTTTAAGCATGCACATGCATCTTTTGGTAGACGCGGACGCAGTTTTCTGCAAAACCGCACGATATGCATGGAAATGGTGCTTTCGGCAGAACGCGCACGTGGATTTCTACCAAACGACGTGAAAAGCATGCCGATGCTGCTCTTTTTAGCACCCGCACATGGATTTGTGCCAAAACGCGTTTTAAGCATGCACATGCATCTTTTGGTAGACGCGGACGCAGTTTTCTGCAAAACCGCACGATATGCATGCAAATGGTGCTTTTGGCAGAACGCGCACGTGGATTTCTACCAAACGACGTGAAAAGCATGCCGATGCTGCTCTTTTTAGCACCCGCACATGGATTTGTGCCAAAACGCGTTTTAAGCATGCACATGCATCTTTTGGTAGACGCGGACGCAGTTTTCGGCAAAACCACACGATATGCATGCAAATGGTGCTGCTTTTGGCAGAACGCGCACGTGGATTTCTACCAAACGACGTGAAAAGCATGCCGATGCTGCTCTTTTTAGCACCGGCACATGGATTTGTGCCAAAACGCGTTTTAAGCATGCACATGCATCTTTTGGTAGACGCGGACGCACTTTTCTGCAAAACCACACAATATGCATGCAAAAGTGCTTTTGGCAGAACGCGCACGTGGATTTCTACCAAACGACGTGAAAAGCATGCCGATGCTGCTCTTTTTAGCACCCGAACATGGATTTGTGCCAAAACGCGTTTTAAGCATGCACATGCATCTTTTGGTAGACGCGGACGCTTTTTTCTGCAAAACCACACGATATGCATGCAAATGGTGCTTTTGGCAGAACGCGCACGTGGATTTCTACCAAACGACGTGAAAAGCATGCCGATGCTGCTCTTTTTAGCACCCGCACATGGATTTGTGCCAAAACGCGTTTTAAGCATGCACATGCATCTTTTGGTAGACGCGGACACAGTTTTCTGCAAAACGCACGATATGCATGCAAATGGTGCTTTTGGCAGAACGCGCACGTGGATTTCTACCAAACGACGTGGAAGGCATGCCGATGCTGCTCTTTTTAGCACCCGCACATGGATTTGTGCCAAAACGCGTTTTAAGCATGCACATCCATCTTTTGGTAGACGCGGACGCAGTTTTCGGCAAAACCACACGATATGCATGCAAATGGTGCTTTTGGCAGAACGCGCGCGTGGATTTCTACCAAACGACGTGAAAAGCATGCCGATGCTGCTCTTTTTAGCACCCGCACATGGATTTGTGCCAAAACGCGTGTTAAGCATGCACATGCATGTTTTGGTAGACGCGGACGCACTTTTCTGCAAAACCACACAATATGCATGCAAATGTGCTTTTGGCAGAACGCGCACGTGGATTTCTACCAAACGACGTGAAAAGCATGACGATGCTGCTCTTTTTAGCACCCGCACATGGATTTGTGCCAAAACGCGTTTTAAGCATGCACATGCATCTTTTGGTAGACGCGGACGCAGTTTTCTGCAAAACCACTCGATATGCATGCAAATGGTGCTTTTGGCAGAACGCGCACGTGGATTTCTACCAAACGACGTTAAAAGCATGCCGATGCTGCTCTTTTTAGCACCCGCACATAGATTTGTGCCAAAACGCGCTTTAAGCATGCACTTGCATCTTTTGGTAGACGCGGACGCAGTTTTCTGCAAAACCACACGATATGCATGCAAATGGTAATTTTGGCAGAACGCGCACGTGGATTTCTACCAAACGACGTGAAAAGCATGCCGATGCTGCTCTTTTTAGCACCGGCACATTGATTTGTGCCAAAACGCGTTTTAAGCATGCACATGCATCTTTTGGTAGACGCGGACGCAGTTTTCTGCAAAACCACACGAGATGCATGCAAATGGTGCTTTTGGCAGAACGCGCACGTGGATTTCTACCAAACGACGTGAAAAGCATGCCGATGCTGCTCTTTTTAGCACCCGCACATGGATTTGTGCCAAAACGCGTTTTAAGCATGCACATGCATCTTTTGGTAGACGCGGACGCAGTTTTCTGCAAAACCGCACGATATACATGCAAATGGTGCTTTTGGCAGAACGCGCACGTGGATTTCTACCAAACGACGTGAAAAGCATGCCGATGCTGCTCTTTTTAGCACCCGAACATGGATTTGTGCCAAAACGCGTTTTAAGCATGCACATGCATCTTTTGGTAGACGCGGACGCAGTTTTCTGCAAAACCACACGATATGCATGCAAATGGTGCTTTTGGCAGAACGCGCACGTGGATTTCTACCAAACGACGTGAAAAGCATGCCGATGCTGCTCTTTTTAGCACCGGCACATTGATTTGTGCCAAAACGCGTTTTAAGCATGCACATGCATCTTTTGGTAGACGCGGACGCAGTTTTCTGCAAAACCACACGATATGCATGCAAATGGTGCTTTTGGCAGAACGCGCACGTGGATTTCTACCAAACGACGTGAAAAGCATGCCGATGCTGCTCTTTTTAGCACCCGCACATGGATTTGTGCCAAAACGCGTTTTAAGCATGCACATGCATCTTTTGGTAGACGCGGACGCAGTTTTCTGCAAAACCACACGATATGCATGCAAATGGTGCTTTTGGCAGAACGCGCACGTGGATTTCTACCAAACGACGTGAAAAGCATGCCGATGCTGCTCTTTTTAGCACCCGAACATGGATTTGTGCCAAAACGCGTTTTAAGCATGCACATGCATCTTTTGGTAGACGCGGACGCAGTTTTCTACAAAACCACACGATATGCATGCAAATGGTGCTTTTGGCAGAACGCGCACGTGGATTTCTACCAAACGACGTGAAAAGCATGCCGATGCTGCTCTTTTTAGCACCCGCACATGGATTTGTGCCAAAACGCGTTTTAAGCATGCACATGCATCTTTTGGTAGACGCGGACGCAGTTTTCTGCAAAACGCACGATATGCATGCAAATGGTGCTTTTGGCAGAACGCGCACGTGGATTTCTACCAAACGACGTGAAAAGCATGCCGATGCTGCTCTTTTTAGCACCCGCACATGGATTTGTGCCAAAACGCGTTTTAAGCATGCAAGTGCATCTTTTGGTAGACGCGGACGCAGTTTTCTGCAAAACCACACGATATGCATGCAAATGGTGCTTTTGGCAGAACGCGCACGTGGATTTCTACCAAACGACGTGAAAAGCATGCCGATGCTGCTCTTTTTAGCACCGGCACATGGATTTGTGCCAAAACGCGTTTTAAGCATGCACATGCATCTTTTGGTAGACGCGGACGCACTTTTCTGCAAAACCACACAATATGCATGCAAATGTGCTTTTGGCAGAACGCGCACGTGGATTTCTACCAAACGACGTGAAAAGCATGCCGATGCTGCTCTTTTTAGCACCCGCACATGGATTTGTGCCAAAACGGGTTTTAAGCATGCACATGCATCTTTTGGTAGACGCGGACGCAGTTTTCTGCAAAACCACAGGATATGCATGCAAATGGCGCTTTTGGCAGAACGCGCACGTGGATTTCTACCAAACGACGTGAAAAGCATGCCGATACTGCTCTTTTTAGCACCCGCACATGGATTTGTGCCAAAACGCGTTTTAAGCATGCACATGCATCTTTTGGTAGACGCGGACGCAGTTTTCGGCAAAACCACACGATATGCATGCAAATGGTGCTTTTGGCAGAACGCGCACGTGGATTTCTACCAAACGACGTGAAAAGCATGCCGATGCTGCTCTTTTTAGCACCCGCACATGGATTTGTGCCAAAACGCGTGTTAAGCATGCACATGCATCTTTTGATAGACGCGGACGCAGTTTTCTGCAAAACCACACGATATGCATGCAAATGGTGCTTTTGGCAGAACGTGCACGTGGATTTCTACCAAACGACGTGAAAAGCATGCCGATGCTGCTCTTTTTAGCACCCGCACATAGATTTGTGCCAAAACGCGCTTTAAGCATGCACTTGCATCTTTTGGTAGACGCGGACGCAGTTTTCTGCAAAACCACACGATATGCATGCAAATGGTAATTTTGGCAGAACGCGCACGTGGATTTCTACCAAACGACGTGAAAAGCATGCCGATGCTGCTCTTTTTAGCACCCGCACATGGATTTGTGCCAAAACGCGTTTTAAGCATGCGCATGCATCTTTTGGTAGACGCGGACGCAGTTTTCTGCAAAACCACACGATATGCATGCAAATGGTGCTTTTGGCAGAACGCGCACGTGGATTTCTACCAAACGACGTGAAAAGCATGCCGATGCTGCTCTTTTTAGCACCCGAACATGGATTTGTGCCAAAACGCGTTTTAAGCATGCACATGCATCTTTTGGTAGACGCGGACGCTGTTTTCTGCAAAACCACACGATATGCATGCAAATGGTGCTTTTGGCAGAACGCGCCCGTGGATTTCTACCAAACGACGTGAAAAGCATGCCGATGCTGCTCTTTTTAGCACCCGCACATGGATTTGTGCCAAAACGCGTTTTAAGCATGCACATGCATCTTTTGGTAGACGCGGACACAGTTTTCTGCAAAACGCACGATATGCATGCAAATGGTGCTTTTGGCAGAACGCGCACGTGGATTTCTACCAAACGACGTGGAAGGCATGCCGATGCTGCTCTTTTTAGCACCCGCACATAGATTTGTGCCAAAACGCGTTTTAAGCATGCACATCCATCTTTTGGTAGACGCGGACGCAGTTTTCGGCAAAACCACACGATATGCATGCAAATGGTGCTTTTGGCAGAACGCGCGCGTGGATTTCTACCAAACGACGTGAAAAGCATGCCGATGCTGCTCTTTTTAGCACCCGCACATGGATTTGTGCCAAAACGCGTGTTAAGCATGCACATGCATCTTTTGGTAGACGCGGACGCACTTTTCTGCAAAACCACACAATATGCATGCAAATGTGCTTTTGGCAGAACGCGCACGTGGATTTCTACCAAACGACGTGAAAAGCATGCCGATGCTGCTCTTTTTAGCACCCGCACATGGATTTGTGCCAAAACGCGTTTTAAGCATGCACATGCATCTTTTGGTAGACGCGGACGCAGTTTTCTGCAAAACCACACGATATGCATGCAAATGGCGCTTTTGGCAGAACGCGCACGTGGATTTCTACCAAACGACGTGAAAAGCATGACGATGCTGCTCTAGGGTGGTTGCTTGGGCTAGTTGGTAATTCATGATCAAAAATAACGTACAGCGCAAAGGACCAGGACAGCGATAGACGACATACACAGCGCTGACTTCCAACAATATTTTATTGCGTTGCCACATCGTGTGTATATATACAAGAAGAGGCATGCGCAGAAAATGTACGACAGTCACATGGGGTGTTCTAACAGCAAGTCATTGAACGATACATGGTCACCTCAAAAAATAATAATAATAAATAAAACAAATTAAGCAATACAATTTCTATCTGTCTAGAAACGCGACTTCACCAGGGGTCAGCGCGATTGAGGGCGCACTAACGCAAGAACTGCCAAGTTTTCTGATGAAATCAGCTTCCACTATTTCGCGTGTGAGTTGTGAGCAGTGTCTCGCTAAAACTTGCGTATCTTCAAAGCATGGCACGCAGCCGCAGTCCCGGCAATGGATGCCCAAGTGGCCTTGTACAGTGTTGCGGACGTTGTTAGAATGCTCTCTTAGTCGATCATTTAAGCACCTGCCCGTTTGTCCTACATAATTACGGCCGCAAGACAGGGGAATTTCGTAGACTACATTGGTTATGCACGTCACAAACCGTTTTTTGTGCCCGACAGAACAACAACTCTGATGCGATTTAGGCGTGTTTACACGACTACAGAGCCTTGCCAATTTTTCCGGGGCCGAGAAAACGACTGCGATTCCTACACGCTGCCCAATTTTCTTTAGCCTATGGGATACATCATGCAGATATGGCAGCACTGCAAATCTGCGTCTTTCAGCCCGCTGGTTTCCTGATTGAGCGGGATCATCACGTTTTGTGCGCCTCAGAAGCTGTTCAGCTATGGCTGAAATTAAGACCAAAGGGTAACCAGCCCAAGAGAGGCGATCAACCTGAGCAGCAAGACTATGTTGCATCTGGTGTGGGCACGATTTATTGAGGCTGTTAACGATACATAACTTTATAATACCTCGTTTAACGAGTTTTGAGTGTGCGGAGTTAAAGGGCAAGAGTGGCTTCTTATTTCTCGGCTCGAAGCACCAGCACACATGTTTGTTAGCAAGGCTCAGCCTGAGATCTAGAAAGCGCAAGGAATCATCGATGGGGAACTCATGCGTAAGTTCTAGAGGCTCCAGCTCCTTCTTAAAGATCTCCAAGACTTCAGAAACAACAGGCTCAAAAGCGGGATTAGTGCAATCAATAAATATCAGGTAGTCGTCCACAAACCTGCACACCTTGACAACAGGGGACGCGGCTAGGTGACCATGAATATTGCGATCATGATGAGCTAGGTAAATATCACTTAATACGGGCGCAAGACATGATCCTATACAAACACCATTCCTTTGTATGTAATTTTGTTCATTCCATGAGACGTAAGTTGATTTCAAGTAGAAGGTGAGCAATTCGAGAAAGCCGCTAACAGAAACACCCGTAGCATTTTGAAAGCCAACTGATCCAAAGTCATCAATGCATTCTTCAACAACCAGAAGCAACTTGTCATGCGGAAGTGAATAGTACAGATCTTTAACGTCGATCGAGAACATGTTGAGTCCCTTTTCATTCTCTTTTAAAAAGCTAGTAACTTCACCAGAATGTCTAACGAGAAAAGGATCGTCAATGATTAGAAGGTTTAGTTTGTCTTGCAAAAACAAGCCAACAGCTTTCTGCCAGGTCGTTGCTTCAGTTACGATAACCCGCAGAGGGCAGTCATTCTTATGCGTCTTAGCTGAGAAGAAAATGTCTAGGCTTAGCTTTTTAGTTTTTTCTATCACTTTTGCTAGCTTGTCAAGGTTAAGGGATTTGCATAGTTTTTTTGCTTTCAATTTCACGTTTGCAAGGGAAACACTGTCAACACGTTTAAAAACTGAATCAATGGCAACGGCAGCCTTCGCATTGAAGTCACCTAACGGCAGGACAGCAAAACCACCTTCTTTGTCAGAGGGTAAAAGTGATAACGAGTTCGCTTTCAGAAACGATGTAACATATCCGACCGGGAGAACCTTTGTGGAAGGTTTGCAACGCGTCAAAACATCAACACCTTCCGCAACACACCTTTCTGATTCGGTGTCCGGAGCACGTCCAGCAACTTGCCTAACAAGGGTGAGAAGTTCGTGTGGCGATTTTCGAGGTTCCACGGCAAACTTCGGCCCAAGGGCTAACACATGCTGCACTTTTTCTGGAAGCGTCACGTCTCCAATACGGTGCACATTGTCCCTCGGCAGGGGTTTCTTCTTTGGAGTAATGGCACGTAGTTGTAGAAGCGCATGTTGCCAGAGATATTCAGCAGTTCTGTCGACAATAGCAGCCAACTGCTATTGTCGACAACTGCTATTCAACGTGAAATTGAAAGCAAAAAAACTATGCAAATCCCTTAACCTTGACAAGCTAGCAAAAGTGATAGAAAAAACTAAAAAGCTAAGCCTAGACATTTTCTTCTCAGCTAAGACGCATAAGAATGACTGCCCTCTGCGGGTTATCGTAACTGAAGCAACGACCTGGCAGAAAGCTGTTGGCTTGTTTTTGCAAGACAAACTAAACCTTCTAATCATTGACGATCCTTTTCTCGTTAGACATTCTGGTGAAGTTACTAGCTTTTTAAAAGAGAATGAAAAGGGACTCAACATGTTCTCGATCGACGTTAAAGATCTGTACTATTCACTTCCGCATGACAAGTTGCTTCTGGTTGTTGAAGAATGCATTGATGACTTTGGATCAGTTGGCTTTCAAAATGCTACGGGTGTTTCTGTTAGCGGCTTTCTCGAATTGCTCACCTTCTACTTGAAATCAACTTACGTCTCATGGAATGAACAAAATTACATACAAAGGAATGGTGTTTGTATAGGATCATGTCTTGCGAACGTATTAAGTGATATTTACCTAGCTCATCATGATCGCAATATTCATGGTCACCTAGCCGCGTCCCCTGTTGTCAAGGTGTGCAGGTTTGTGGACGACTACCTGATATTTATTGATTGCACTAATCCCGCTTTTGAGCCTGTTGTTTCTGAAGTCTTGGAGATCTTTAAGAAGGAGCTGGAGCCTCTAGAACTTACGCATGAGTTCCCCATCGATGATTCCTTGCGCTTTCTAGATCTCAGGCTGAGCCTTGCTAACAAACATGTGTGCTGGTGCTTCGAGCCGAGAAATAAGAAGCCACTCTTGCCCTTTAACTCCGCACACTCAAAACTCGTTAAACGAGGTATTATAAAGTTATGTATCGTTAACAGCCTCAATAAATCGTGCCCACACCAGATGCAACATAGTCTTGCTGCTCAGGTTGATCGCCTCTCTTGGGCTGGTTACCCTTTGGTCTTAATTTCAGCCATAGCTGAACAGCTTCTGAGGCGCACAAAACGTGATGATCCCGCTCAATCAGGAAACCAGCGGGCTGAAAGACGCAGATTTGCAGTGCTGCCATATCTGCATGATGTATCCCATAGGCTAAAGAAAATTGGGCAGCGTGTAGGAATCGCAGTCGTTTTCTCGGCCCCGGAAAAATTGGCAAGGCTCTGTAGTCATGTAAACACGCCTAAATCGCATCAGAGTTGTTGTTCTGTCGGGCACAAAAAACGGTTTGTGACGTGCATAACCAATGTAGTCTACGAAATTCCCCTGTCTTGCGGCCGTAATTATGTAGGACAAACGGGCAGGTGCTTAAATGATCGACTAAGAGAGCATTCTAACAACGTCCGCAACACTGTACAAGGCCACTTGGGCATCCATTGCCGGGACTGCGGCTGCGTGCCATGCTTTGAAGATACGCAAGTTTTAGCGAGACACTGCTCACAACTCACACGCGAAATAGTGGAAGCTGATTTCATCAGAAAACTTGGCAGTTCTTGCGTTAGTGCGCCCTCAATCGCGCTGACCCCTGGTGAAGTCGCGTTTCTAGACAGATAGAAATTGTATTGCTTAATTTGTTTTATTTATTATTATTATTTTTTGAGGTGACCATGTATCGTTCAATGACTTGCTGTTAGAACACCCCATGTGACTGTCGTACATTTTCTGCGCATGCCTCTTCTTGTGTATATACACACGATGTGGCAACGCAATAAAATATTGTTGGAAGTCAGCGCTGTGTATGTCGTCTATCGCTGTCCTGGTCCTTTGCGCTGTACGTTATTTTTGATCATGCTGCTCTTTTTAGCACCCGCACATGGATTTGTGCCAAAACGCGTTTTAAGCATGCACATGCATCTTTTGGTAGACGCGGACGCAGTTTTCTGCAAACCACTCGATATGCATGCAAATGGTGCTTTTGGCAGAACGCGCACGTGGATTTCTACCAAACGACGTGAAAAGCATGCCGATGCTGCTCTTTTTAGCACCCGCACATGGATTTGTGCCAAAACGCATTTTAAGCATGCACATGCATCTTTTGGTAGACGCGGACGCAGTTTTCTGCAAAACCACACGATATGCATGCAAATGGTGCTTTTGGCAGAACGCGCACGTGGATTTCTACCAAACGACGTGAAAAGCATGCCGATGCTGCTCTTTTTAGCACCCGCACATGGATTTGTGCCAAAACGCATTTTAAGCATGCACATGCATCTTTTGGTAGACGCTGACGCAGTTTTATGCAAAACCACACGATATTCATGCAAATGGTGCTTTTGGCAGAACGCGCACGTGGATTTCTACCAAACGACGTGAAAAGCATGCCGATGCTGCTCTTTTTAGCACCCGCACATGGATTTGTGCAAAAACGCGTTTTAAGCATGCACATGCATCTTTTGGTAGACGCGGACGCAGTTTTCTGCAAAACCACACGATATGCATGCAAATGGTGCTTTTGGCAGAACGCGCACGTGGATTTCTACCAAACGACGTGAAAAGCATGCCGATGCTGCTCTTTTTAGCACCCGCACATGGATTTGTGCCAAAACGCGTTTTAAGCATGCACATGCATCTTTTGGTAGACGCGGACGCAGTTTTCTGCAAAACCACACGTTATGCATGCAAATGGTGCTTTTGGCAGAACGCGCACGTGGATTTCTACTAAACGCCGTGAAAAGCATGCCGATGCTGCTCTTTTTAGCACCCGCACATGGATTTAAGCCAAAACGCGTTTTAAGCATGCACATGCATCTTTTGGTAGACGCGGACGCAGTTTTCTGCAAAACCACACGATATGCATGCAAATGGTGCTTTTGGCAGAACGCGCACGTGGATTTCTACCAAACGACGTGAAAAGCATGCCGATGCTGCTCTTTTTAGCACCCGCACATGGATTTGTGCCAAAACGCGTTTTAAGCATGCACATGCATCTTTTGGTAGACGCGGACGCAGTTTTCTGCAAAACCACACGATATACATGCAAATGGTGCTTTTGGCAGAACGCGCACGTGGATTTCTACCAAACGACGTGAAAAGCATGCCGATGCTGCTCTTTTTAGCACCGGCACATGGATTTGTGCTAAAACGCGTTTTAAGCATGCACATGCATCTTTTGGTAGACGCGGACGCACTTTTCTGCAAAACCACACGATATGCATGCAAATGGTGCTTTTGGCAGAACGCGCACGTGGATTTCTACCAAACGACGTGAAAAGCATGCCGATGCTGCTCTTTTTAGCGCCGGCACATGGATTTGTGCCAAAACGCGTTTTAAGCATGCACATGCATCTTTTGGTAGACGCGGACGCAGTTTTCTGCAAAACCACACGATATACATGCAAATGGTGCTTTTGGCAGAACGCGCACGTGGATTTCTACCAAACGACGTGAAAAGCATTGCCGATGCTGCTCTTTTTAGCACCGGCATATGGATTTGTGTTCAAACGCGTTTTAAGCATGCACATGCATCTTTTGGTAGACGCGGACGCACTTTTCTGCAAAACCACACGATATGCATGCAAATGGTGCTTTTGGCAGAACGCGCACGTGGATTTCTACCAAACGACGTGAAAAGCATGCCGATGCTGCTCTTTTTAGCACCGGCACATGGATTTGTGCCAAAACGCGTTTTAAGCATGCACATGCATCTTTTGGTAGACGCGGACGCAGTTTTCTGCAAAACCACTCGATATGCATGCAAATGGTGCTTTTGGCAGAACGCGCACGTGGATTTCTACCAAACGACGTGAAAAGCATGCCGATGCTGCTCTTTTTAGCACCCGCACATGGATTTGTGCCAAAACGCATTTTAAGCATGCGCATGCATCTTTTGGTAGACGCGGACGCAATTTTCTGCAAAACCACACGATATGCATGCAAATGGTGCTTTTGGCAGAACGCGCACGTGGATTTCTACCAAACGACGTGAAAAGCATCCCGATGCTGCTCTTTTTAGCACCCGCACATGGATTTGTGCCAAAACGCGTTTTAAGCATGCACATGCATCTTTTGGTAGACGCTGACGCAGTTTTATGCAAAACCACACGATATACATGCAAATGGTGCTTTTGGCAGAACGCGCACGTGGATTTCTACCAAACGACGTGAAAAGCATGCCGATGCTGCTCTTTTTAGCACCCGCACATGGATTTGTGCCAAAACGCGTTTTAAGCATGCACATGCATCTTTTGGTAGACGCGGACGCAGTTTTCTGCAAAACCACACGATATGCATGCAAATGGTGCTTTTGGCAGAGCGCGCACGTGGATTTCTACCAAACGACGTGAAAAGCATGCCGATGCTGCTCTTTTTAGCACCCGCACATGGATTTGTGCCAAAACGCGTTTTAAGCATGCACATGCATCTTTTGGTAGACGCGGACGCAGTTTCTGCAAAACCACACGATATGCATGCAAATGGTGCTTTTGGCAGAACGCGCACGTGGATTTCTACCAAACGACGTGAAAAGCATGCCGATGCTGCTCTTTTTAGCACCCGCACATGGATTTGTGCCAAAACGCGTTTTAAGCATGCACATGCATCTTTTGGTAGACGCTGACGCAGTTTTATGCAAAACCACACGATATACATTCAAATGGTGCTTTTGGCAGAACGCGCACGTGGATTTCTACCAAACGACGTGAAAAGCATGCCGATGCTGCTCTTTTTAGCACCCGCACATGGATTTGTGCCAAAACGCGTTTTAAGCATGCACATGCATCTTTTGGTAGACGCGGACGCAGTTTTCTGCAAAACCACACGATATACATGCAAATGGTGCTTTTGGCAGAACGCGCACGTGGATTTCTACCAAACGACGTGAAAAGCATGCCGATGCTGCTCTTTTTAGCACCGGCATATGGATTTGTGCTAAAACGCGTTTTAAGCATGCACATGCATCTTTTGGTAGACGCGGACGCACTTTTCTGCAAAACCACACGATATGCATGCATATGGTGCTTTTGGCAGAACGCGCACGTGGATTTCTACCAAACGACGTGAAAAGCATGCCGATGCTGCTCTTTTTAGCACCGGCACATGGATTTGTGCCAAAACGCGTTTTAAGCATGCACATGCATCTTTTGGTAGACGCGGACGCAGTTTTCTGCAAAACCACTCGATATGCATGCAAATGGTGCTTTTGGCAGAACGCGCACGTGGATTTCTACCAAACGACGTGAAAAGCATGCCGATGCTGCTCTTTTTAGCACCCGCACATGGATTGTGCCAAAACGCATTTTAAGCATGCACATGCATCTTTTGGTAGACGCGGACGCAGTTTTCTGCAAAACCACACGATATGCATGCAAATGGTGCTTTTGGCAGAACGCGCACGTGGATTTCTACCAAACGACGTGAAAAGCATGCCGATGCTGCTCTTTTTAGCACCCGCACATGGATTTGTGCCAAAACGCGTTTTAAGCATGCACATGCATCTTTTGGTAGACGCTGACGCAGTTTTATGCAAAACCACACGATATACATGGAAATGGTGCTTTTGGCAGAACGCGCACGTGGATTTCTACCAAACGACGTGAAAAGCATGCCGATGCTGCTCTTTTTAGCACCCGCACATGGATTTGTGCCAAAACGCGTTTTAAGCATGCACATGCATCTTTTGGTAGACGCGGACGCAGTTTTCTGCAAAACCACACGATATGCATGCAAATGGTGCTTTTGGCAGAACGCGCACGTGGATTTCTACCAAACGACGTGAAAAGCATGCCGATGCTGCTCTTTTTAGCACCCGCACATGGATTTGTGCAAAACGCATTTTAAGCATGCACATGCATCTTTTGGTAGACGCGGACGCAGTTTTCTGCAAAACCACACGATATACATGCAAATGGTGCTTTTTGCAGAACGCGCACGTGGATTTCTACCAAACGACGTGAAAAGCATGCCGATGCTGCTCTTTTTAGCACCGGCACATGGATTTGTGCTAAAACGCGTTTTAAGCATGCACATGCATCTTTTGGTAGACGCGGACGCAGTTTTCTGCAAAACCGCACGATATGCATGCAAATGGTGCTTTTGGCAGAACGCGCACGTGGATTTCTACTAAACGACGTGAAAAGCATGCCGATGCTGCTCTTTTTAGCACCCGCACATGGATTTGTGCCAAAACGCGTTTTAAGCATGCACATGCATCTTTTGGTAGACGCGGACGCAGTTTTCTGCAAAACCACACGATATACATGCAAATGGTGCTTTTGGCAGAACGCGCACGTGGATTTCTACCAAACGACGTGAAAAGCATGCCGATGCTGCTCTTTTTAGCACCGGCACATGGATTTGTGCTAAAACGCGTTTTAAGCATGCACATGCATCTTTTGGTAGACGCGGACGCAGTTTTCTGCAAAACCGCACGATATGCATGCAAATGGTGCTTTTGGCAGAACGCGCACGTGGATTTCTACCAAACGACGTGAAAAGCATGCCGATGCTGCTCTTTTTAGCACCCGCACGTGGATTTGTGCCAAAACGCGTTTTAAGCATGCACATGCATCTTTTGGTAGACGCGGACGCAGTTTTCTGCAAAACCACACGATATACATGCAAATGGTGCTTTTGGCAGAACGCGCACGTGGATTTCTACCAAACGACGTGAAAAGCATGCCGATGCTGCTCTTTTTAGCACCGGCATATGGATTTGTGCTAAAACGCGTTTTAAGCATGCACATGCATCTTTTCGTAGACGCGGACGCACTTTTCTGCAAAACCACACGATATGCATGCAAATGGTGCTTTTGGCTGAACGCGCACGTGGATTTCTACCAAACGACGTGAAAAGCATGCCGATGCTGCTCTTTTTAGCACCCGCACATGGATTTGTGCCAAAACGCGTTTTAAGCATGCACATGCATCTTTTGGTAGACGCGGACGCAGTTTTCGGCAAAACCACACGATATGCATGCAAATGGTGCTTTTGGCAGAACGCGCACGTGGATTTCTACCAAACGACGTGAAAAGCATGCCGATGCTGCTCTTTTTAGCACCGGCACATGGATTTGTGCTAAAACGCGTTTTAAGCATGCACATGCATCTTTTGGTAGACGCGGACGCAGTTTTCTGCAAAACCGCACGATATGCATGCAAATGGTGCTTTTGGCAGAACGCGCACGTGGATTTCTACCAAACGACGTGAAAAGCATGCCGATGCTGCTCTTTTTAGCACCCGCACGTGGATTTGTGCCAAAACGCGTTTTAAGCATGCACATGCATCTTTTGGTAGACGCGGACGCAGTTTTCTGCAAAACCACACGATATACATGCAAATGGTGCTTTTGGCAGAACGCGCACGTGGATTTCTACCAAACGACGTGAAAAGCATGCCGATGCTGCTCTTTTTAGCACCGGCATATGGATTTGTGCTAAAACGCGTTTTAAGCATGCACATGCATCTTTTCGTAGACGCGGACGCACTTTTCTGCAAAACCACACGATATGCATGCAAATGGTGCTTTTGGCTGAACGCGCACGTGGATTTCTACCAAACGACGTGAAAAGCATGCCGATGCTGCTCTTTTTAGCACCCGCACATGGATTTGTGCCAAAACGCGTTTTAAGCATGCACATGCATCTTTTGGTAGACGCGGACGCAGTTTTCTGCAAAACCACACGATATACATGCAAATGGTGCTTTTGGCAGAACGCGCACGTGGATTTCTACCAAACGACGTGAAAAGCTTGCCGATGCTGCTCTTTTTAGCACCGGCACATGGATTTGTGCTAAAACGCGTTTTAAGCATGCACATGCATCTTTTGGTAGACGCGGACGCACTTTTCTGCAAAACCACACGATATGCATGCAAATGGTGCTTTTGGCAGAACGCGCACGTGGATTTCTACCAAACGACGTGAAAAGCATGCCGATGCTGCTCTTTTTAGCGCCGGCACATGGATTTGTGCCAAAACGCGTTTTAAGCATGCACATGCATCTTTTGGTAGACGCGGACGCAGTTTTCTGCAAAACCACTCGATATGCATGCAAATGGTGCTTTTGGCAGAACGCGCACGTGGATTTCTACCAAACGACGTGAAAAGCATGCCGATGCTGCTCTTTTTAGCACCCGCACATGGATTTGTGCCAAAACGCATTTTAAGCATGCACATGCATCTTTTGGTAGAAGCGGACGCAGTTTTCTGCAAAACCACACGATATGCATGCAAATGGTGCTTTTGGCAGAACGCGCACGTGGATTTCTACCAAACGACGTGAAAAGCATGCCGATGCTGCTCTTTTTAGCACCCGCACATGGATTTGTGCCAAAACGCGTTTTAAGCATGCACATGCATCTTTTGGTAGACGCTGACGCAGTTTTATGCAAAACCACACGATATACATGCAAATGGTGCTTTTGGCAGAACGCGCACGTGGATTTCTACCAAACGACGTGAAAAGCATGCCGATGCTGCTCTTTTTAGCACCCGCACATGGATTTGTGCCAAAACGCGTTTTAAGCATGCACATGCATCTTTTGGTAGACGCGGACGCAGTTTTCTGCAAAACCACACGATATGCATGCAAATGGTGCTTTTGGCAGAACGCGCACGTGGATTTCTACCAAACGACGTGAAAAGCATGCCGATGCTGCTCTTTTTAGCACCCGCACATGGATTTGTGCCAAAACGCATTTTAAGCATGCACATGCATCTTTTGGTAGACGCGGACGCAGTTTTCTGCAAAACCACACGATATACATGCAAATGGTGCTTTTGGCAGAACGCGCACGTGGATTTCTACCAAACGACGTAAAAAGCATGCCGATGCTGCTCTTTTTAGCACCGGCACATGGATTTGTGCTAAAACGCGTTTTAAGCATGCACATGCATCTTTTGGTAGACGCGGACGCAGTTTTCTGCAAAACCGCACGATATGCATGCAAATGGTGCTTTTGGCAGAACGCGCACGTGGATTTCTACTAAACGACGTGAAAAGCATGCCGATGCTGCTCTTTTTAGCACCCGCACGTGGATTTGTGCCAAAACGCGTTTTAAGCAAGCACATGCATCTTTTGGTAGACGCGGACGCAGTTTTCTGCAAAACCACACGATATACATGCAAATGGTGCTTTTGGCAGAACGCGCACGTGGATTTCTACCAAACGACGTGAAAAGCATGCCGATGCTGCTCTTTTTAGCACCGGCACATGGATTTGTGCTAAAACGCATTTTAAGCATGCACATGCATCTTTTGGTAGACGCGGACGCACTTTTCTGCAAAACCACACGATATGCATGCAAATGGTGCTTTTGGCAGAACGCGCACGTGGATTTCTACCAAACGACGTGAAAAGCATGCCGATGCTGCTCTTTTTAGCGCCGGCACATGGATTTGTGCCAAAACGCGTTTTAAGCATGCACATGCATCTTTTGGTAGACGCGGACGCAGTTTTCGGCAAAACCACACGATATGCATGCAAATGGTGCTTTTGGCAGAACGCGCACGTGGATTTCTACCAAACGACGTGAAAAGCATGCCGATGCTGCTCTTTTTAGCACCCGCACATGGATTTGTGCCAAAACGCGTTTTAAGCATGCACATGTATCTTTTGGTAGACGCGGACGCAGTTTTCTGCAAAACCGCACGATATACATGCAAATGGTGCTTTTGGCAGAACGCGCACGTGGATTTTTACCAAACGACGTGAAAAGCATGCCGATGCTGCTCTTTTTAGCACCGGCATATGGATTTGTGCTAAAACGCGTTTTAAGCATGCACATGCATCTTTTCGTAGACGCGGACGCACTTTTCTGCAAAACCACACGATATGCATGCAAATGGTGCTTTTGGCAGAACGCGCACGTGGATTTCTACCAAACGACGTGAAAAGCATGCCGATGCTGCTCTTTTTAGCACCCGCACATGGATTTGTGCCAAAACGCGTTTTAAGCATGCACATGCATCTTTTGGTAGACGCGGACGCAGTTTTCTGCAAAACCACACGATATACATGCAAATGGTGCTTTTGGCAGAACGCGCACGTGGATTTCTACCAAACGACGTGAAAAGCTTGCCGATGCTGCTCTTTTTAGCACCGGCACATGGATTTGTGCTAAAACGCGTTTTAAGCATGCACATGCATCTTTTGGTAGACGCGGACGCACTTTTCTGCAAAACCACACGATATGCATGCAAATGGTGCTTTTGGCAGAACGCGCACGTGGATTTCTACCAAACGACGTGAAAAGCATGCCGATGCTGCTCTTTTTAGCGCCGGCACATGGATTTGTGCCAAAACGCGTTTTAAGCATGCACATGCATCTTTTGGTAGACGCGGACGCAGTTTTCGGCAAAACCACACGATATGCATGCAAATGGTGCTTTTGGCAGAACGCGCACGTGGATTTCTACCAAACGACGTGAAAAGCATGCCGATGCTGCTCTTTTTAGCACCCGCACATGGATTTGTGCCAAAACGCGTTTTAAGCATGCACATGTATCTTTTGGTAGACGCGGACGCAGTTTTCTGCAAAACCGCACGATATGCATGCAAATGGTGCTTTTGGCAGAACGCGCACGTGGATTTCTACCAAACGACGTGAAAAGCATGCCGATGCTGCTCTTTTTAGCACCCGCACATGGATTTGTGCCAAAACGCGTTTTAAGCATGCACATGCATCTTTTGGTAGACGCGGACGCAGTTTTCTGCAAAACCACACGATATACATGCAAATGGTGCTTTTGGCAGAACGCGCACGTGGATTTCTACCAAACGACGTGAAAAGCATGCCGATGCTGCTCTTTTTAGCACCGGCACATGGATTTGTGCTAAAACGCGTTTTAAGCATGCACATGCATCTTTTGGTAGACGCGGACGCAGTTTTCTGCAAAACCGCACGATATGCATGCAAATGGTGCTTTTGGCAGAACGCGCACGTGGATTTCTACTAAACGACGTGAAAAGCATGCCGATGCTGCTCTTTTTAGCACCCGCACATGGATTTGTGCCAAAACGCGTTTTAAGCATGCACATGCATCTTTTGGTAGACGCGGACGCAGTTTTCTGCAAAACCACACGATATACATGCAAATGGTGCTTTTGGCAGAACGCGCACGTGGATTTCTACCAAACGACGTGAAAAGCATGCCGATGCTGCTCTTTTTAGCACCGGCACATGGATTTGTGCTAAAACGCGTTTTAAGCATGCACATGCATCTTTTGGTAGACGCGGACGCAGTTTTCTGCAAAACCGCACGATATGCATGCAAATGGTGCTTTTGGCAGAACGCGCACGTGGATTTCTACCAAACGACGTGAAAAGCATGCCGATGCTGCTCTTTTTAGCACCCGCACGTGGATTTGTGCCAAAACGCGTTTTAAGCATGCACATGCATCTTTTGGTAGACGCGGACGCAGTTTTCTGCAAAACCACACGATATACATGCAAATGGTGCTTTTGGCAGAACGCGCACGTGGATTTCTACCAAACGACGTGAAAAGCATGCCGATGCTGCTCTTTTTAGCACCGGCATATGGATTTGTGCTAAAACGCGTTTTAAGCATGCACATGCATCTTTTCGTAGACGCGGACGCACTTTTCTGCAAAACCACACGATATGCATGCAAATGGTGCTTTTGGCTGAACGCGCACGTGGATTTCTACCAAACGACGTGAAAAGCATGCCGATGCTGCTCTTTTTAGCACCCGCACATGGATTTGTGCCAAAACGCGTTTTAAGCATGCACATGCATCTTTTGGTAGACGCGGACGCAGTTTTCTGCAAAACCACACGATATACATGCAAATGGTGCTTTTGGCAGAACGCGCACGTGGATTTCTACCAAACGACGTGAAAAGCTTGCCGATGCTGCTCTTTTTAGCACCGGCACATGGATTTGTGCTAAAACGCGTTTTAAGCATGCACATGCATCTTTTGGTAGACGCGGACGCACTTTTCTGCAAAACCACACGATATGCATGCAAATGGTGCTTTTGGCAGAACGCGCACGTGGATTTCTACCAAACGACGTGAAAAGCATGCCGATGCTGCTCTTTTTAGCGCCGGCACATGGATTTGTGCCAAAACGCGTTTTAAGCATGCACATGCATCTTTTGGTAGACGCGGACGCAGTTTTCTGCAAAACCACTCGATATGCATGCAAATGGTGCTTTTGGCAGAACGCGCACGTGGATTTCTACCAAACGACGTGAAAAGCATGCCGATGCTGCTCTTTTTAGCACCCGCACATGGATTTGTGCCAAAACGCATTTTAAGCATGCACATGCATCTTTTGGTAGAAGCGGACGCAGTTTTCTGCAAAACCACACGATATGCATGCAAATGGTGCTTTTGGCAGAACGCGCACGTGGATTTCTACCAAACGACGTGAAAAGCATGCCGATGCTGCTCTTTTTAGCACCCGCACATGGATTTGTGCCAAAACGCGTTTTAAGCATGCACATGCATCTTTTGGTAGACGCTGACGCAGTTTTATGCAAAACCACACGATATACATGCAAATGGTGCTTTTGGCAGAACGCGCACGTGGATTTCTACCAAACGACGTGAAAAGCATGCCGATGCTGCTCTTTTTAGCACCCGCACATGGATTTGTGCCAAAACGCGTTTTAAGCATGCACATGCATCTTTTGGTAGACGCGGACGCAGTTTTCTGCAAAACCACACGATATGCATGCAAATGGTGCTTTTGGCAGAACGCGCACGTGGATTTCTACCAAACGACGTGAAAAGCATGCCGATGCTGCTCTTTTTAGCACCCGCACATGGATTTGTGCCAAAACGCATTTTAAGCATGCACATGCATCTTTTGGTAGACGCGGACGCAGTTTTCTGCAAAACCACACGATATACATGCAAATGGTGCTTTTGGCAGAACGCGCACGTGGATTTCTACCAAACGACGTGAAAAGCATGCCGATGCTGCTCTTTTTAGCACCGGCACATGGATTTGTGCTAAAACGCGTTTTAAGCATGCACATGCATCTTTTGGTAGACGCGGACGCAGTTTTCTGCAAAACCGCACGATATGCATGCAAATGGTGCTTTTGGCAGAACGCGCACGTGGATTTCTACTAAACGACGTGAAAAGCATGCCGATGCTGCTCTTTTTAGCACCCGCACGTGGATTTGTGCCAAAACGCGTTTTAAGCAAGCACATGCATCTTTTGGTAGACGCGGACGCAGTTTTCTGCAAAACCACACGATATACATGCAAATGGTGCTTTTGGCAGAACGCGCACGTGGATTTCTACCAAACGACGTGAAAAGCATGCCGATGCTGCTCTTTTTAGCACCGGCACATGGATTTGTGCTAAAACGCATTTTAAGCATGCACATGCATCTTTTGGTAGACGCGGACGCACTTTTCTGCAAAACCACACGATATGCATGCAAATGGTGCTTTTGGCAGAACGCGCACGTGGATTTCTACCAAACGACGTGAAAAGCATGCCGATGCTGCTCTTTTTAGCGCCGGCACATGGATTTGTGCCAAAACGCGTTTTAAGCATGCACATGCATCTTTTGGTAGACGCGGACGCAGTTTTCGGCAAAACCACACGATATGCATGCAAATGGTGCTTTTGGCAGAACGCGCACGTGGATTTCTACCAAACGACGTGAAAAGCATGCCGATGCTGCTCTTTTTAGCACCCGCACATGGATTTGTGCCAAAACGCGTTTTAAGCATGCACATGTATCTTTTGGTAGACGCGGACGCAGTTTTCTGCAAAACCGCACGATATACATGCAAATGGTGCTTTTGGCAGAACGCGCACGTGGATTTTTACCAAACGACGTGAAAAGCATGCCGATGCTGCTCTTTTTAGCACCGGCATATGGATTTGTGCTAAAACGCGTTTTAAGCATGCACATGCATCTTTTCGTAGACGCGGACGCACTTTTCTGCAAAACCACACGATATGCATGCAAATGGTGCTTTTGGCAGAACGCGCACGTGGATTTCTACCAAACGACGTGAAAAGCATGCCGATGCTGCTCTTTTTAGCACCCGCACATGGATTTGTGCCAAAACGCGTTTTAAGCATGCACATGCATCTTTTGGTAGACGCGGACGCAGTTTTCTGCAAAACCACACGATATACATGCAAATGGTGCTTTTGGCAGAACGCGCACGTGGATTTCTACCAAACGACGTGAAAAGCTTGCCGATGCTGCTCTTTTTAGCACCGGCACATGGATTTGTGCTAAAACGCGTTTTAAGCATGCACATGCATCTTTTGGTAGACGCGGACGCACTTTTCTGCAAAACCACACGATATGCATGCAAATGGTGCTTTTGGCAGAACGCGCACGTGGATTTCTACCAAACGACGTGAAAAGCATGCCGATGCTGCTCTTTTTAGCGCCGGCACATGGATTTGTGCCAAAACGCGTTTTAAGCATGCACATGCATCTTTTGGTAGACGCGGACGCAGTTTTCGGCAAAACCACACGATATGCATGCAAATGGTGCTTTTGGCAGAACGCGCACGTGGATTTCTACCAAACGACGTGAAAAGCATGCCGATGCTGCTCTTTTTAGCACCCGCACATGGATTTGTGCCAAAACGCGTTTTAAGCATGCACATGTATCTTTTGGTAGACGCGGACGCAGTTTTCTGCAAAACCGCACGATATGCATGCAAATGGTGCTTTTGGCAGAACGCGCACGTGGATTTCTACCAAACGACGTGAAAAGCATGCCGATGCTGCTCTTTTTAGCACCCGCACATGGATTTGTGCCAAAACGCGTTTTAAGCATGCACATGCATCTTTTGGTAGACGCGGACGCAGTTTTCTGCAAAACCACACGATATACATGCAAATGGTGCTTTTGGCAGAACGCGCACGTGGATTTCTACCAAACGACGTGAAAAGCATGCCGATGCTGCTCTTTTTAGCACCGGCATATGGATTTGTGCTAAAACGCGTTTTAAGCATGCACATGCATCTTTTGGTAGACGCGGACGCACTTTTCTGCAAAACCACACGATATGCATGCAAATGGTGCTTTTGGCAGAACGCGCACGTGGATTTCTACCAAACGACGTGAAAAGCATGCCGATGCTGCTCTTTTTAGCACCGGCACATGGATTTGTGCCAAAACGCGTTTTAAGCATGCACATGCATCTTTTGGTAGACGCGGACGCAGTTTTCTGCAAAACCACTCGATATGCATGCAAATGGTGCTTTTGGCAGAACGCGCACGTGGATTTCTACCAAACGACGTGAAAAGCATGCCGATGCTGCTCTTTTTAGCACCCGCACATGGATTTGTGCCAAAACGCATTTTAAGCATGCACATGCATCTTTTGGTAGACGCGGACGCAGTTTTCTGCAAAACCACACGATATGCATGCAAATGGTGCTTTTGGCAGAACGCGCACGTGGATTTCTACCAAACGACGTGAAAAGCATGCCGATGCTGCTCTTTTTAGCACCCGCACATGGATTTGTGCCAAAACGCGTTTTAAGCATGCACATGCATCTTTTGGTAGACGCTGACGCAGTTTTATGCAAAACCACACGATATACATGCAAATGGTGCTTTTGGCAGAACGCGCACGTGGATTTCTACCAAACGACGTGAAAAGCATGCCGATGCTGCTCTTTTTAGCACTCGCACATGGATTTGTGCCAAAACGCGTTTTAAGCATGCACATGCATCTTTTGGTAGACGCGGACGCAGGTTTCTGCAAAACCGCAGGATATGCATGCAAATGGTGCTTTTGGCAGAACGCGCACGTGGATTTCTACCAAACGACGTGAAAAGCATGCCGATGCTGCTCTTTTTAGCACCCGCACATGGATTTGTGCCAAAACGCGTTTTAAGCATGCACATGCAGCTTTTGGTAGACGCGGACGCAGTTTTCTGCAAAACCACACGATATGCATGCAAATGGTGCTTTTGGCAGAACGCGCACGTGGATTTCTACTAAACGACGTGAAAAGCATGCCGATGCTGCTCTTTTTAGCACCCGCACATGGATTTGTGCCAAAACGCGTTTTAAGCATGCACATGTATCTTTTGGTAGACGCGGACGCAGTTTTCTGCAAAACCGCACGATATGCATGCAAATGGTGCTTTTGGCAGAACGCGCACGTGGATTTCTACCAAACGACGTGAAAAGCATGCCGATGCTGCTCTTTTTAGCACCCGCACATGGATTTGTGCCAAAACGCGTTTTAAGCATGCACATGCATCTTTTGGTAGACGCGGACGCAGTTTTCTGCAAAACCACACGATATACATGCAAATGGTGCTTTTGGCAGAACGCGCACGTGGATTTCTACCAAACGACGTGAAAAGCATGCCGATGCTGCTCTTTTTAGCACCGGCATATGGATTTGTGCTAAAACGCGTTTTAAGCATGCACATGTATCTTTTGGTAGACGCGGACGCAGTTTTCTGCAAAACCGCACGATATGCATGCAAATGGTGCTTTTGCCAGAACGCGCACGTGGATTTCTACCAAACGACGTGAAAAGCATGCCGATGCTGCTCTTTTTAGCACCCGCACATGGATTTGTGCCAAAACGCGTTTTAAGCATGCACATGCATCTTTTGGTAGACGCGGACGCAGTTTTCTGCAAAACCACACGATATACATGCAAATGGTGCTTTTGGCAGAACGCGCACGTGGATTTCTACCAAACGACGTGAAAAGCATGCCGATGCTGCTCTTTTTAGCACCGGCATATGGATTTGTGCTAAAACGCGTTTTAAGCATGCACATGCATCTTTTGGTAGACGCGGACGCACTTTTCTGCAAAACCACACGATATGCATGCAAATGGTGCTTTTGGCAGAACGCGCACGTGGATTTCTACCAAACGACGTGAAAAGCATGCCGATGCTGCTCTTTTTAGCACCGGCACATGGATTTGTGCCAAAACGCGTTTTAAGCATGCACATGCATCTTTTGGTAGACGCGGACGCAGTTTTCTGCAAAACCACTCGATATGCATGCAAATGGTGCTTTTGGCAGAACGCGCACGTGGATTTCTACCAAACGACGTGAAAAGCATGCCGATGCTGCTCTTTTTAGCACCCGCACACGGATTTGTGCCAAAACGCATTTTAAGCATGCACATGCATCTTTTGGTAGACGCGGACGCAGTTTTCTGCAAAACCACACGATATGCATGCAAATGGTGCTTTTGGCAGAACGCGCACGTGGATTTCTACCAAACGACGTGAAAAGCATGCCGATGCTGCTCTTTTTAGCACCCGCACATGGATTTGTGCCAAAACGCGTTTTAAGCATGCACATGCATCTTTTGGTAGACGCTGACGCAGTTTTATGCAAAACCACACGATATACATGCAAATGGTGCTTTTGGCAGAACGCGCACGTGGATTTCTACCAAACGACGTGAAAAGCATGCCGATGCTGCTCTTTTTAGCACTCGCACATGGATTTGTGCCAAAACGCGTTTTAAGCATGCACATGCATCTTTTGGTAGACGCGGACGCAGGTTTCTGCAAAACCGCACGATATGCATGCAAATGGTGCTTTTGGCAGAACGCGCACGTGGATTTCTACCAAACGACGTGAAAAGCATGCCGATGCTGCTCTTTTTAGCACCCGCACATGGATTTGTGCCAAAACGCGTTTTAAGCATGCACATGCATCTTTTGGTAGACGCGGACGCAGTTTTCTGCAAAACCACACGATATGCATGCAAATGGTGCTTTTGGCAGAACGCGCACGTGGATTTCTACTAAACGACGTGAAAAGCATGCCGATGCTGCTCTTTTTAGCACCCGCACATGGATTTGTGCCAAAACGCGTTTTAAGCATGCACATGTATCTTTTGGTAGACGCGGACGCAGTTTTCTGCAAAACCGCACGATATGCATGCAAATGGTGCTTTTGGCAGAACGCGCACGTGGATTTCTACCAAACGACGTGAAAAGCATGCCGATGCTGCTCTTTTTAGCACCCGCACATGGATTTGTGCCAAAACGCGTTTTAAGCATGCACATGCATCTTTTGGTAGACGCGGACGCAGTTTTCTGCAAAACCACACGATATACATGCAAATGGTGCTTTTGGCAGAACGCGCACGTGGATTTCTACCAAACGACGTGAAAAGCATGCCGATGCTGCTCTTTTTAGCACCGGCATATGGATTTGTGCTAAAACGCGTTTTAAGCATGCACATGCATCTTTTGGTAGACGCGCACGCACTTTTCTGCAAAACCACACGATATGCATGCAAATGGTGCTTTTGGCAGAACGCGCACGTGGATTTCTACCAAACGACGTGAAAAGCATGCCGATGCTGCTCTTTTTAGCACCGGCACATGGATTTGTGCCAAAACGCGTTTTAAGCATGCACATGCATCTTTTGGTAGACGCGGACGCAGTTTTCTGCAAAACCACTCGATATGCATGCAAATGGTGCTTTTGGCAGAACGCGCACGTGGATTTCTACCAAACGACGTGAAAAGCATGCCGATGCTGCTCTTTTTAGCACCCGCACATGGATTTGTGCCAAAACGCATTTTAAGCATGCACATGCATCTTTTGGTAGACGCGGACGCAGTT
>NW_027460494.1:0-67311 GCF_050947875.1 Dermacentor variabilis
GCGTTCTGCCAAAAGCACCATTTGCATGCATATCGTGTGGTTTTGCAGAAAACTGCGTCCGCGTCTACCAAAAGATGCATGTGCATGCTAAAAACGCGCTTTGGCACAATCCATGTGCGGATGTTAAAAAGAGCAGCATCGGCATGCTTTTCACGTCGTTTGGTAGAAATCCACACGCGCGTTCTGCAAAAGCACCATTTGCATGCATATCGTGTGTTTTGCAGAAACTGCGTCCGCGTCTACCAAAAGATGCATGTGCATGCTAAAAACGCGTTTTGGCAAAAATCCATGTGCGGATGTTAAAAAGAGCAGCATCGGCATGCTTTTCACGTCGTTTGGTAGAAATCCACACGCGCGTTCTGCCAAAAGCACCATTTGCATGCATATCGTGTGGTTTTGCAGAAAACTGCGTCCGCGTCTACCAAAAGATGCATGTGCATGCTAAAAACGCGTTTTGGCACAAATCCATGTGCGGATGTTAAAAAGAGCAGCATCGGCATGCTTTTCACGTCGTTTGGTAGAAATCCACGCGCGCGTTCTGCCAAAAGCACCATTTGCATGCATAACGTGTGGGTTTTGCAGAAAACTGCGTCCGCGTCTACCAAAAGATGCATGCGCATGCTTAAACGCGTTTTGGCACAAATCCATGTGCGGGTGCTAAAAAGAGCAGCATCGGCATGCTTTTCACGTCGTTTGGTAGAAATCCACACGCGCGTTCTGCCAAAAGCACCATTTGCATGCATATCGTGTGGTTTTGCAGAAAACTGCGTCCGCGTCTACCAAAAGATGCATGTGCATGCTAAAAAGGCGTTTTGGCACAAATCCATGTGCGGATGTAAAAAAGAGCAGCATCGGCATGCTTTTCACGTCGTTTGGTAGAAATCCACACGCGCGTTCTGCCAAAAGCACCATTTGCATGCATATCGTGTTGGGTTTTGCAGAAAACTGCGTCCGCGTCTACCAAAAGATGCATGTGCATGCTAAAAACGCGTTTTGGCACAAATCCATGTGCGGATGTTAAAAAGAGCAGCATCGGCATGCTTTTCACGTCGTTTGGTAGAAATCCACGCGCGCGTTCTGCAAAAGCACCATTTGCATGCATATCGTGTGGTTTTGCAGAAACTGCGTCCGCGTCTACCAAAAGATGCATGTGCTTGCTAAAAACGCGTTTTGGCACAAATCCATGTGCGGGTCCTAAAAAGAGCAGCATCGGCATGCTTTTCACGTCGTTTGGTAGAAATCCACACGCGCGTTCTGCCAAAAGCACCATTTGCATGCCTATCGTGTGGTTTTGCAGAAAACTGCGTCCGCGTCTACCAAAAGATGCATGTGCATGCTAAAACGCGTTTTGGCACAAATCCATGTGCGGATGTTAAAAAGAGCAGCATCGGCATGCTTTTCACGTCGTTTGGTAGAAATCCACACGCGCGTTCTGCCAAAAGCACCATTTGCATGCATATCGTGTGGTTTTGCAGAGAAACTGCGTCCGCGTCTACCAAAAGATGCATGTGCATGCTAAAAACGCGTTTTGGCACAAATCCATGTGCGGATGTTAAAAAGAGCAGCATCGGCATGCTTTCACGTCGTTTGGTAGAAATCCACACGCGCGTTCTGCCAAAAGCACCATTTGCATGCATATCGTGTGGTTTGCAGAAAACTGCGTCCGCGTCTACCAAAAGATGCATGTGCATGCTAAAAACGCGTTTTGGCACAAATCCATGTGCGGATGTTAAAAAGAGCAGCATCGGCCATGCTTTTCACGTCGTTTGGTAGAAATCCACGCGCGCGGTCTGCCAAAAGCACCATTTGCATGCCTATCGTGTGGTTTTGCAGAAACTGCGTCCGCGTCTACCAAAAGATGCATGCGCATGCTTAAACGCGTTTTGGCACAAATCCATGTGCGGGTGCTAAAAAGAGCAGCATCGGCATGCTTTTCACGTCGTTTGGTAGAAATCCACACGCGCGTTCTGCCAAAAAGCACCATTTGCATGCCTATCGTGTGGTTTTTGCAGAAAACTGCGTCCGCGTCTACCAAAAGATGCATGCGCATGCTTAAAACGCGCTTTGGCACAAATCCATGTGCGGATGTTAAAAAGAGCAGCATCGGCATGCTTTTCACGTCGTTTGGTAGAAATCCACACACGCGTTCTGCCAAAAGCACCATTTGCATGCATAGCGTGTGGTTTTTGCAGAAAACTGCGTCCGCGTCTACCAAAAGATGCATGTGCATGCTAAAAACGCGTTTTGGCACAAATCCATGTGCGGGTGCTAAAAAGAGCAGCATCGGCATGCTTTCCACGTCGTTTGGTAGAAATCCACAGCGCGTTCTGCCAAAAGCACCATTTGCATGCCTATCGTGTGGTTTTGCAGAAAACTGCGTCCGCGTCTACCAAAAGATGCATGTGCATGCTAAAAACGCGTTTTGGCACAAATCCATGTGCGGATGTTAAAAAGAGCAGCATCGGCATGCTTTTCACGTCGTTTGGTAGAAATCCACACGCGCGTTCTGCCAAAAGCACCATTTGCATGCATATCGTGTGGTTTTGCAGAAAACTGCGTCGCGTCTACCAAAATATGCATGTGCATGCTAAAAACGCGTTTTGGCACAAATCCATGTGCGGATGTTAAAAAGAGCAGCATCGGCATGCTTTTCACGTCGTTTGGTAGAAATCCACACGCGCGTTCTGCCAAAAGCACCATTTGCATGCATATCGTGTGGTTTTGCAGAAAACTGCGTCCGCGTCTACCAAAAGATGCATGCGCATGCTTAAAAACGCGTTTTGGCACAAATCCATGTGCGGATGTTAAAAGAGCAGCATCGGCATGCTTTTCACGTCGTTTGGTAGAAATCCACACGCGCGTTCTGCCAAAAGCACCATTTGCATGCATATCGTGTGGTTTTGCAGAAAACTGCGTCCGCGTCTACCAAAAGATGCATGTGCATGCTAAAAACGCGTTTTGGCAAAAATCCATGTGCGGATGTTAAAAAGAGCAGCATCGGCATGCTTTTCACGTCGTTTGGTAGAAATCCACACGCGCGTTCTGCAAAAGCACCATTTGCATGCATATCGTGTGGTTTTGCAGAAAACTGCGTCCGCGTCTACCAAAAGATGCATGCGCATGCTAAAAACGCGTTTTGGCACAAATCCATGTGCGGATGTTAAAAAGAGCAGCATCGGCATCCTTTTCACGTCGTTTGGTAGAAATCCACGCGCGCGTTCTGCCAAAAGCACCATTTGCATGCATATCGTGTGGTTTTGCAGAAAACTGCGTCCGCGTCTACCAAAGATGCATGCGCATGCTTAAAACGCGTTTTGGCACAAATCCATGTGCGGGTGCTAAAAAGAGCAGCATCGGCATGCTTTTCACGTCGTTTGGTAGAAATCCACACGCGCGTTCTGCCAAAAGCACCATTTGCATGCCTATCGTGTGGTTTTGCAGAAAACTGCGTCCGCGTCTACCAAAAGATGCATGCGAATGCTTAAAACGCGCTTTGGCACAAATCCATGTGCGGATGTTAAAAAGGAGCAGCATCGGCATGCTTTTCACGTCGTTTGGTAGAAATCCACGCGCGCGTTCTGCCAAAAGCACCATTTGCATGCATATCGTGTGGTTTTGCAGAAAACTGCGTCCGCGTCTACCAAAAGATGCATGCGCATGCTTAAAAACGCGTTTTGGCACAAATCCATGTGCGGGTGCTAAAAAGAGCAGCATCGGCATGCTTTTCACGTCGTTTGGTAGAAATCCACACGCGCGTTCTGCCAAAAGCACCATTTGCATGCATATCGTGTGGTTTTGCAGAAAACTGCGTCCGCGTCTACCAAAAGATGCATGTGCATGCTAAAAACGCGTTTTGGCACAAATCCATGTGCGGGTGCTAAAAAGAGCAGCATCGGCATGCTTTTCACGTCGTTTGGTAGAAATCCACACGCGCGTTCTGCCAAAAGCACCATTTGCATGCCTATCGTGTGGTTTTGCAGAAAACTGCGTCCGCGTCTACCAAAAGATGCACGCGCATGCTTAAAACGCGCTTTGGCACAAATCCATGTGCGGATGTTAAAAAGAGCAGCATCGGCATGCTTTTCACGTCGTTTGGTAGAAATCCACACGCGCGTTCTGCCAAAAGCACCATTTGCATGCATATCGTGTGGTTTGCAGAAAACTGCGTCCGCGTCTACCAAAAGATGCATGCGCATGCTTAAAACGCGCTTTGGCACAAATCCATGTGCGATGTTAAAAAGAGCAGCATCGGCATGCTTTTCACGTCGTTTGGTAGAAATCCACACGCGCGTTCTGCCAAAAGCACCATTTGCATGCCTATCGTGTGGTTTTGCAGAAAACTGCGTCCGCGTCTACCAAAAGATGCATGCGCATGCTTAAAACGCGCTTTGGCACAAATCCATGTGCGGATGTTAAAAAGAGCAGCATCGCATGCTTTTCACGTCGTTTGGTAGAAATCCACGCGCGCGTTCTGCCAAAAGCACCATTTGCATGCATATCGTGTGGTTTTGCAGAAAACTGCGTCCGCGTCTACCAAAAGATGCATGCGCATGCTTAAAACGCGTTTTGGCACAAATCCATGTGCGGGTGCTAAAAAGAGCAGCATCGGCATGCTTTTCACGTCGTTTGGTAGAAATCCACACGCGCGTTCTGCCAAAAGCACCATTTGCATGCATATCGTGTGGTTTTGCAGAAAACTGCGTCCGCGTCTACCAAAAGATGCATGTGCATGCTAAAAACGCGTTTTGCACAAATCCATGTGCGGATGTTAAAAAGAGCAGCATCGGCATGCTTTTCACGTCGTTTGGTAGAAATCCACACGCGCGTTCTGCCAAAAGCACCATTTGCATGCATATCGTGTGGTTTTGCAGAAAACTGCGTCCGCGTCTACCAAAAGATGCATGCGCATGCTAAAAACGCGTTTTGGCACAAATCCATGTGCGGATGTTAAAAAGAGCAGCATCGGCATGCTTTTCACGTCGTTTGGTAGAAATCCACACGCGCGTTCTGCCAAAAGCACCATTTGCATGCATATCGTGTGGTTTTGCAGAAAACTGCGTCCGCGTCTACCAAAAGATGCATGTGCATGCTAAAAACGCGTTTTGGCACAAATCCATGTGCGGATGTTAAAAAGAGCAGCATCGGCATGCTTTTCACGTCGTTTGGTAGAAATCCACGCGCGCGTTCTGCCAAAAGCACCATTTGCATGCTTATCGTGTGGTTTTGCAGAAAACTGCGTCCGCGTCTACCAAAAGATGCATGCGCATGCTTAAAACGCGCTTTGGCACAAATCCATGTGCGGATGTTAAAAAGAGCAGCATCGGCATGCTTTTCACGTCGTTTGGTAGAAATCCACACGCGCGTTCTGGCAAAAGCACCATTTGCATGCCTATCGTGTGGTTTTGCAGAAAACTGCGTCCGCGTCTACCAAAAGATGCATGCGAATGCTTAAAACGCGCTTTGGCACAAATCCATGTGCGGATGTTAAAAAGAGCAGCATCGGCATGCTTTTCACGTCGTTTGGTAGAAATCCACGCGCGCGTTCTGCCAAAAGCACCATTTGCATGCATATCGTGTGGTTTTGCAGAAAACTGCGTCCGCGTCTACCAAAAGATGCATGTGCATGCTAAAAACGCGTTTTGGCACAAATCCATGTGCGGATGTTAAAAAGAGCAGCATCGGCATGCTTTTCACGTCGTTTGGTAGAAATCCACACGCGCGTTCTGCCAAAAGCACCATTTGCATGCATATCGTGTGGTTTTGCAGAAAACTGCGTCCGCGTCTACCAAAAGATGCATGTGCATGCTAAAAAACGCGTTTTGGCACAAATCCATGTGCGGATGTTAAAAAGAGCAGCATCGGCATGCTTTTCACGTCGTTTGGTAGAAATCCACACGCGCGTTCTGCCAAAAGCACCATTTGCATGCATATCGTGTGGTTTTGCAGAAAACTGCGTCCGCGTCATACCAAAAGATGCATGCGCATGCTAAAAACGCGTTTTGGCACAAATCCATGTGCGGATGTTAAAAAGAGCAGCATCGGCATGCTTTTCACGTCGTTTGGTAGAAATCCACACGTGCGTTCTGCCAAAAGCACCATTTGCATGCCTATCGCGTGGTTTTGCAGAAAACTGCGTCCGCGTCTACCAAAAGATGCATGCGCATGCTTAAAACGCGCTTGGGCACAAATCCATGTGCGGGTGCTAAAAAGAGCAGCATCGGCATGCTTTTCACGTCGTTTGGTAGAAATCCACACGGGCGTTCTGCCAAAAGCACCATTTGCATGCATATCGTGTTGGTTTTGCAGAAACTAGCGTCGACGCGTCTACCAAAAGATGCATGTGCATGCTAAAAACGCGTTTTGGCACAAATCCATGTGCGGATGTTAAAAAGAGCAGCATCGGCATGCTTTTCACGTCGTTTGGTAGAAATCCACGCGCGCATTCTGCCAAAAGCACCATTTGCATGCCTATCGTGTGGTTTGCAGAAAACTGCGTCCGCGTCTACCAAAAGATGCATGCGCATGCTTAAAACGCGTTTTGGCACAAATCCATGTGCGGGTGCTAAAAAGAGCAGCATCGGCATGCTTTTCACGTCGTTTGGTAGAAATCCACACGCGCGTTCTGCCAAAAGCACCATTTGCATGCCTATCGTGTGGTTTTGCAGAAAACTGCGTCCGCGTCTACCAAAAGATGCATGCGCATGCTTAAAGACGCGTTTTGGCACAAATCCATGTGCGGATGTAAAAAGAGCAGCATCGGCATGCTTTTCACGTCGTTTGGTAGAAATCCACACGCGCGTTCTGCCAAAAGCACCATTTGCATGCATATCGTGTGGTTTTGCAGAAAACTGCGTCCGCGTCTACCAAAAGATGCATGTGCATGCTAAAAACGCGTTTTGGCACAAATCCATGTGCGGATGTTAAAAAGAGCAGCATCGGCATGCTTTTCACGTCGTTTGTAGAAATCCACACGCGCGTTCTGCCAAAAGCACCATTTGCATGCATATCGTGTGGTTTTGCAGAAAACTGCGTCCGCGTCTACCAAAAGATGCATGCGCATGCTAAAAACGCGTTTTGGCACAAATCCATGTGCGGATGTTAAAAAGAGCAGCATCGGCATGCTTTTCACGTCGTTTGGTAGAAATCCACACGTGCGTTCTGCCAAAAGCACCATTTGCATGACTATCGTGTGGTTTTGCAGAAAACTGCGTCCGCGTCTACCAAAAGATACATGCGCATGCTTAAAACGCGCTTGGGCACAAATCCATGTGCGGGTGCTAAAAAGAGCAGCATCGGCATGCTTTTCACGTCGTTTGGTAGAAATCCACACGCGCGTTCTGCCAAAAGCACCATTTGCATGCCTATCGTGTGGTTTTGCAGAAAACTGCGTCCGCGTCTACCAAAAGATGCATGCGCATGCTTAAAACGCGCTTTGGCACAAATCCATGTGCGGATGTTAAAAAGGAGCAGCATCGGCATGCTTTTCACGTCGTTTGGTAGAAATCCACACGCGCGTTCTGCCAAAAGCACCATTTGCATGCATAGCGTGTGGTTTTGCAGAAAACTGCGTCCGCGTCTACCACAAGATGCATGTGCATGCTAAAAACGCGTTTTGGCACAAATCCATGTGCGGGTGCTAAAAAGAGCAGCATCGGCATGCTTTTCACGTCGTTTGGTAGAAATCCACACGCGCGTTCTGCCAAAAGCACCATTTGCATGCCTATCGTGTGGTTTTGCAGAAAACTGCGTCCGCGTCTACCAAAAGATGCATGCGCATGCTTAAAACGCGCTTTGGCACAAATCCATGTGCGGATGTTAAAAAGAGCAGCATCGGCATGCTTTTCACGTCGTATGGTAGAAATCCACGCGCGCGTTCTGCCAAAAGCACCATTTGCATGCATATCGTGTGGTTTTGCAGATCAACTGCGTCCGCGTCTACCAAAAGATGCATGCGCATGCTTAAAAACGCGTTTTGGCACAAATCCATGTGCGGGTGCTAAAAAGAGCAGCATCGGCATGCTTTTCACGTCGTTTGGTAGAAATCCACACGCGCGTTCTGCCAAAAGCACCATTTGCATGCCTATCGTGTGGTTTTGCAGAAAACTGCGTCCGCGTCTACCAAAAGATGCATGCGCATGCTTAAAACGCGCTTTGGCACAAATCCATGTGCGGATGTTAAAAAAGAGCAGCATCGGCATGCTTTTCACGTCGTTTGGTAGAAATCCACACGCGCGTTCTGCCAAAAGCACCATTTGCATGCATAGCGTGTGGTTTTGCTGAAAACTGCGTCCGCGTCTACCAAAAGATGCATGTGCATGCTAAAAACGCGTTTTGGCACAAATCCATGTGCGGGTGCTAAAAAGAGCAGCATGGCATGCTTTTCACGTCGTTTGGTAGAAATCCACACGCGCGTTCTGCCAAAAGCACCATTTGCATGCCTATCGTGTGGTTTTGCAGAAAACTGCGTCCGCGTCTACCAAAAGATGCATGTGCATGCTAAAAACGCGTTTTGGCACAAATCCATGTGCGGATGTTAAAAAGAGCAGCATCGGCATGCTTTTCACGTCGTTTGGTAGAAATCCACACGCGCGTTCTGCCAAAAGCACCATTTATATGCATATCGTGTGGTTTTGCAGAAAACTGCGTCCGCGTCTACCAAAATATGCATGTGCATGCTAAAAACGCGTTTTGGCACAAATCCATGTGCGGATGTTAAAAGAGCAGCATCGGCATGCTTTTCACGTCGTTTGGTAGAAATCCACACGCGCGTTCTGCCAAAGCACCATTTGCATGCATATCGTGTGGTTTTGCAGAAAACTGCGTCCGCGTCTACCAAAGGATGCATGTGCATGCTAAAAACGCGTTTTGGCACAAATCCATGTGCGGATGTTAAAAAGAGCAGCATCGGCATGCTTTTTCACGTCGTTTGGTAGAAATCCACGCGCGCGTTCTGCCAAAAGCACCATTTGCATGCCTATCGTGTGGTTTTGCAGAAAACTGCGTCCGCGTCTACCAAAAGATGCATGCGCATGCTTAAAACGCGTTTTGGCACAAATCCATGTGCGGATGTTAAAAAGAGCAGCATCGGCATGCTTTTCACGTCGTTTGGTAGAAATCCACACGCGCGTTCTGCCAAAAGCACCATTTGCATGCATATCGTGTGGTTTTGCAGAAAACTGCGTCCGCGTCTACCAAAAGATGCATGTGCATGCTAAAAACGCGCTTTGGCACAAATCCATGTGCGGATGTTAAAAAGAGCAGCATCGGCATGCTTTTCACGTCGTTTGGTAGAAATCCACACGCGCGTTCTGCCAAAAGCACCATTTGCATGCATATCGTGTGGTTTTGCAGAAAACTGCGTCCGCGTCTACCAAAAGATGCATGTGCATGCTAAAAACGCGTTTTGGCAAAAATCCATGTGCGGATGTTAAAAAGAGCAGCATCGCATGCTTTTCACGTCGTTTGGTAGAAATCCACACGCGCGTTCTGCCAAAAGCACCATTTGCATGCATATCGTGTGGTTTTGCAGAAAACTGCCGTCCGCGTCTACCAAGAGATGCATGTGCATGCTAAAAACGCGTTTTGGCACAAATCCATGTGCGGATGTTAAAAAGAGCAGCATCGGCATGCTTTTCACGTCGTTTGGTAGAAATCCACGCGCGCGTTCTGCCAAAAGCACCATTTGCATGCATATCGTGTGGTTTTGCAGAAAACTGCGTCCGCGTCTACCAAAAGATGCATGCGCATGCTTAAAACGCGTTTTGGCACAAATCCATGTGCGGGTGCTAAAAAGAGCAGCATCGGCATGCTTTTCACGTCGTTTGGTAGAAATCCACACGCGCGTTCTGCCAAAAGCACCATTTGCATGCATATCGTGTGGTTTTGCAGAAAACTGCGTCCGCGTCTACCAAAAGATGCATGTGCATGCTAAAAAGGCGTTTTGGCACAAATCCATGTGCGGATGTAAAAAAGAGCAGCATCGGCATGCTTTTCACGTCGTTTGGTAGAAATCCACACGCGCGTTCTGCAAAAGCACCATTTGCATGCATATCGTGTGGTTTTGCAGAAAACTGCGTCCGCGTCTACCAAAAGATGCATGTGCATGCTAAAAACGCGTTTTGGCACAAATCCATGTGCGGATGTTAAAAAAGAGCAGCATCGGCATGCTTTCTCACGTCGTTTGGTAGAAATCCACGCGCGCGTTCTGCCAAAAGCACCATTTGCATGCATATCGTGTGGTTTTGCAGAAAACTGCGTCGCGTCTACCAAAAGATGCATGTGCATGCTAAAAACGCGTTTTGGCACAAATCCATGTGCGGGTGCTAAAAAGAGCAGCATCGCATGCTTTTCACGTCGTTTGGTAGAAATCCACACGCGCGTTCTGCCAAAAGCACCATTTGCATGCCTATCGTGTGGTTTTGCAGAAAACTGCGTCCGCGTCTACCAAAGATGCATGTGCATGCTAAAAACGCGTTTTGGCACAAATCCATGTGCGGATGTTAAAAGAGCAGCATCGGCATGCTTTTCACGTCGTTTGGTAGAAATCCACACGCGCGTTCTGCCAAAAGCACCATTTGCATGCATATCGTGTGGTTTTGCAGAAAACTGCGTCCGCGTCTACCAAAAGATGACATGTGCATGCTAAAAACGCGTTTTGGCACAAATCCATGTGCGGATGTTAAAAAGAGCAGCATCGGCATGCTTTTCACGTCGTTGGTAGAAATCCACACGCGCGTTCTGCCAAAAGCACCATTTGCATGCATATCGTGTGGTTTTGCAGGAAAACTGCGTCCGCGTCTACCAAAAAGATGCATGTGCATGCTAAAAAACGCGTTTTGGCACAAATCCATGTGCGGATGTTAAAAAGAGCAGCATCGCATGCTTTTCACGTCGTTTGGTAGAAATCCACGCGCGCGGTCTGCCAAAAGCACCATTTGCATGCCTATCGTGTGGTTTTGCAGAAAACTGCGTCCGCGTCTACCAAAAGATGCATGCGCATGCTAAAAACGCGTTTTGGCACAAATCCATGTGCGGGTGCTAAAAAGAGCAGCATCGGCATGCTTTTCACGTCGTTTGGTAGAAATCCACACGCGCGTTCTGCCAAAAGCACCATTTGCATGCCTATCGTGTGGTTTTGCAGAAAACTGCGTCCGCGTCTACCAAAAGATGCATGCGCATGCTTAAAACGCGCTTTGGCACAAATCCATGTGCGGATGTTAAAAAGAGCAGCATCGGCATGCTTTTCACGTCGTTTGGTAGAAATCCACACACGCGTTCTGCCAAAAGCACCATTTGCATGCATAGCGTGTGGTTTTGCAGAAAACTGCGTCCGCGTCTACCAAAAGATGCATGTGCATGCTAAAAACGCGTTTTGGCACAAATCCATGTGCGGGTGCTAAAAAGAGCAGCATCGGCATGCTTTCCACGTCGTTTGGTAGAAATCCACAAGCGCGTTCTGCCAAAAGCACCATTTGCATGCCTATCGTGTGGTTTTGCAGAAAACTGCGTCCGCGTCTACCAAAAGATGCATGTGCATGCTAAAAACGCGTTTTGGCACAAATCCATGTGCGGATGTTAAAAAGAGCAGCATCGGCATGCTTTTCACGTCGTTTGGTAGAAATCCACACGCGCGTTCTGCCAAAAGCACCATTTGCATGCATATCGTGTGGTTTTGCAGAAAACTGCGTCCGCGTCTACCAAAATATGCATGTGCATGCTAAAAACGCGTTTTGGCACAAATCCATGTGCGGGTGCTAAAAAGAGCAGCATCGGCATGCTTTTCACGTCGTTTGGTAGAAATCCACACGCGCGTTCTGCCAAAAGCACCATTTGCATGCCTATCGTGTGGTTTTGCAGAAAACTGCGTCCGCGTCTACCAAAAGATGCATGTGCATGCTAAAAACGCGTTTTGGCACAAATCCATGTGCGGATGTTAAAAAGAGCAGCATCGGCATGCTTTTCACGTCGTTTGGTAGAAATCCACACGCGCGTTCTGCCAAAAGCACCATTTGCATGCATATCGTGTGGTTTTGCAGAAAACTGCGTCCGCGTCTACCAAAAGATGCATGTGCATGCTAAAAACGCGTTTTGGCACAAATCCATGTGCGGATGTTAAAAAGAGCAGCATCGGCATGCTTTTCACGTCGTTTGGTAGAAATCCACACGCGCGTTCTGCCAAAAGCACCATTTGCATGCATATCGTGTGGTTTTGCAGAAAACTGCGTCCGCGTCTACCAAAAGATGCATGTGCATGCTAAAAACGCGTTTTGGCACAAATCCATGTGCGGATGTTAAAAAGAGCAGCATCGGCATGCTTTTCACGTCGTTTGGTAGAAATCCACGCGCGCGGTCTGCCAAAAGCACCATTTGCATGCCTATCGTGTGGTTTTGCAGAAAACTGCGTCCGCGTCTACCAAAAGATGCATGCGCATGCTTAAAACGCGTTTTGGCACAAATCCATGTGCGGGTGCTAAAAAGAGCAGCATCGGCATGCTTTTCACGTCGTTTGGTAGAAATCCACACGCGCGTTCTGCCAAAAGCACCATTTGCATGCCTATCGTGTGGTTTTGCAGAAAACTGCGTCCGCGTCTACCAAAAGATGCATGCGCATGCTTAAAACGCGCTTTGGCACAAATCCATGTGCGGATGTTAAAAAGAGCAGCATCGGCATGCTTTTCACGTCGTTTGGTAGAAATCCACACACGCGTTCTGCCAAAAGCACCATTTGCATGCATAGCGTGTGGTTTTGCAGAAAACTGCGTCCGCGTCTACCAAAAGATGCATGTGCATGCTAAAAACGCGTTTTGGCACAAATCCATGTGCGGGTGCTAAAAAGAGCAGCATCGGCATGCTTTCCACGTCGTTTGGTAGAAATCCACAAGCGCGTTCTGCCAAAAGCACCATTTGCATGCCTATCGTGTGGTTTTGCAGAAAACTGCGTCCGCGTCTACCAAAAGATGCATGTGCATGCTAAAAACGCGTTTTGGCACAAATCCATGTGCGGATGTTAAAAAGAGCAGCATCGGCATGCTTTTCACGTCGTTTGGTAGAAATGCACACGCGCGTTCTGCCAAAAGCACCATTTGCATGCATATCGTGTGGTTTTGCAGAAAACTGCGTCCGCGTCTACCAAAAGATGCATGCGCATGCTTAAAACGCGTTTTGGCACAAATCCATGTGCGGATGTTAAAAAGAGCAGCATCGGCATGCTTTTCACGTCGTTTGGTAGAAATCCACACGCGCGTTCTGCCAAAAGCACCATTTGCATGCATATCGTGTGGTTTTGCAGAAAACTGCGTCCGCGTCTACCAAAAGATGCATGTGCATGCTAAAAACGCGCTTTGGCACAAATCCATGTGCGGATGTTAAAAAGAGCAGCATCGGCATGCTTTTCACGTCGTTTGGTAGAAATCCACGCGCGCGTTCTGCCAAAAGCACCATTTGCATGCATATCGTGTGGTTTTGCAGAAAACTGCGTCCGCGTCTACCAAAAGATGCATGTGCATGCTAAAAACGCGTTTTGGCACAAATCCATGTGCGGGTGCTAAAAAGAGCAGCATCGGCATGCTTTTCACGTCGTTTGGTAGAAATCCACACGCGCGTTCTGCCAAAAGCACCATTTGCATGCCTATCGTGTGGTTTTGCAGAAAACTGCGTCCGCGTCTACCAAAAGATGCATGTGCATGCTAAAAACGCGTTTTGGCACAAATCCATGTGCGGATGTTAAAAAGAGCAGCATCGGCATGCTTTTCACGTCGTTTGGTAGAAATCCACACGCGCGTTCTGCCAAAAGCACCATTTGCATGCATATCGTGTGGTTTTGCAGAAAACTGCGTCCGCGTCTACCAAAAGATGCATGTGCATGCTAAAAACGCGTTTTGGCACAAATCCATGTGCGGATGTTAAAAAGAGCAGCATCGGCATGCTTTTCACGTCGTTTGGTAGAAATCCACACGCGCGTTCTGCCAAAAGCACCATTTGCATGCATATCGTGTGGTTTTGCAGAAAACTGCGTCCGCGTCTACCAAAAGATGCATGTGCATGCTAAAAACGCGTTTTGGCACAAATCCATGTGCGGATGTTAAAAAGAGCAGCATCGGCATGCTTTTCACGTCGTTTGGTAGAAATCCACGCGCGCGGTCTGCCAAAAGCACCATTTGCATGCCTATCGTGTGGTTTTGCAGAAAACTGCGTCCGCGTCTACCAAAAGATGCATGCGCATGCTTAAAACGCGTTTTGGCACAAATCCATGTGCGGGTGCTAAAAAGAGCAGCATCGGCATGCTTTTCACGTCGTTTGGTAGAAATCCACACGCGCGTTCTGCCAAAAGCACCATTTGCATGCCTATCGTGTGGTTTTGCAGAAAACTGCGTCCGCGTCTACCAAAAGATGCATGCGCATGCTTAAAACGCGCTTTGGCACAAATCCATGTGCGGATGTTAAAAAGAGCAGCATCGGCATGCTTTTCACGTCGTTTGGTAGAAATCCACACACGCGTTCTGCCAAAAGCACCATTTGCATGCATAGCGTGTGGTTTTGCAGAAAACTGCGTCCGCGTCTACCAAAAGATGCATGTGCATGCTAAAAACGCGTTTTGGCACAAATCCATGTGCGGGTGCTAAAAAGAGCAGCATCGGCATGCTTTCCACGTCGTTTGGTAGAAATCCACAAGCGCGTTCTGCCAAAAGCACCATTTGCATGCCTATCGTGTGGTTTTGCAGAAAACTGCGTCCGCGTCTACCAAAAGATGCATGTGCATGCTAAAAACGCGTTTTGGCACAAATCCATGTGCGGATGTTAAAAAGAGCAGCATCGGCATGCTTTTCACGTCGTTTGGTAGAAATCCACACGCGCGTTCTGCCAAAAGCACCATTTGCATGCATATCGTGTGGTTTTGCAGAAAACTGCGTCCGCGTCTACCAAAATATGCATGTGCATGCTAAAAACGCGTTTTGGCACAAATCCATGTGCGGGTGCTAAAAAGAGCAGCATCGGCATGCTTTTCACGTCGTTTGGTAGAAATCCACACGCGCGTTCTGCCAAAAGCACCATTTGCATGCCTATCGTGTGGTTTTGCAGAAAACTGCGTCCGCGTCTACCAAAAGATGCATGTGCATGCTAAAAACGCGTTTTGGCACAAATCCATGTGCGGATGTTAAAAAGAGCAGCATCGGCATGCTTTTCACGTCGTTTGGTAGAAATCCACACGCGCGTTCTGCCAAAAGCACCATTTGCATGCATATCGTGTGGTTTTGCAGAAAACTGCGTCCGCGTCTACCAAAAGATGCATGTGCATGCTAAAAACGCGTTTTGGCACAAATCCATGTGCGGATGTTAAAAAGAGCAGCATCGGCATGCTTTTCACGTCGTTTGGTAGAAATCCACACGCGCGTTCTGCCAAAAGCACCATTTGCATGCATATCGTGTGGTTTTGCAGAAAACTGCGTCCGCGTCTACCAAAAGATGCATGTGCATGCTAAAAACGCGTTTTGGCACAAATCCATGTGCGGATGTTAAAAAGAGCAGCATCGGCATGCTTTTCACGTCGTTTGGTAGAAATCCACGCGCGCGGTCTGCCAAAAGCACCATTTGCAGGCCTATCGTGTGGTTTTGCAGAAAACTGCGTCCGCGTCTACCAAAAGATGCATGCGCATGCTTAAAACGCGTTTTGGCACAAATCCATGTGCGGGTGCTAAAAAGAGCAGCATCGGCATGCTTTTCACGTCGTTTGGTAGAAATCCACACGCGCGTTCTGCCAAAAGCACCATTTGCATGCCTATCGTGTGGTTTTGCAGAAAACTGCGTCCGCGTCTACCAAAAGATGCATGCGCATGCTTAAAACGCGCTTTGGCACAAATCCATGTGCGGATGTTAAAAAGAGCAGCATCGGCATGCTTTTCACGTCGTTTGGTAGAAATCCACACACGCGTTCTGCCAAAAGCACCATTTGCATGCATAGCGTGTGGTTTTGCAGAAAACTGCGTCCGCGTCTACCAAAAGATGCATGTGCATGCTAAAAACGCGTTTTGGCACAAATCCATGTGCGGGTGCTAAAAAGAGCAGCATCGGCATGCTTTCCACGTCGTTTGGTAGAAATCCACAAGCGCGTACTGCCAAAAGCACCATTTGCATGCCTATCGTGTGGTTTTGCAGAAAACTGCGTCCGCGTCTACCAAAAGATGCATGTGCATGCTAAAAACGCGTTTTGGCACAAATCCATGTGCGGATGTTAAAAAGAGCAGCATCGGCATGCTTTTCACGTCGTTTGGTAGAAATCCACACGCGCGTTCTGCCAAAAGCACCATTTGCATGCATATCGTGTGGTTTTGCAGAAAACTGCGTCCGCGTCTACCAAAAGATGCATGCGCATGCTTAAAACGCGTTTTGGCACAAATCCATGTGCGGATGTTAAAAAGAGCAGCATCGGCATGCTTTTCACGTCGTTTGGTAGAAATCCACACGCGCGTTCTGCCAAAAGCACCATTTGCATGCATATCGTGTGGTTTTGCAGAAAACTGCGTCCGCGTCTACCAAAAGATGCATGTGCATGCTAAAAACGCGCTTTGGCACAAATCCAGGTGCGGATGTTAAAAAGAGCAGCATCGGCATGCTTTTCACGTCGTTTGGTAGAAATCCACACGCGCGTTCTGCCAAAAGCACCATTTGCATGCATATCGTGTGGTTTTGCAGAAAACTGCGTCCGCGTCTACCAAAAGATGCATGTGCATGCTAAAAACGCGTTTTGGCAAAAATCCATGTGCGGATGTTAAAAAGAGCAGCATCGGCATGCTTTTCACGTCGTTTGGTAGAAATCCACACGCGCGTTCTGCAAAAGCACCATTTGCATGCATATCGTGTGGTTTTGCAGAAAACTGCGTCCGCGTCTACCAAAAGATGCATGTGCATGCTAAAAACGCGTTTTGGCACAAATCCATGTGCGGGTGCTAAAAAGAGCAGCATCGGCATGCTTTTCACGTCGTTTGGTAGAAATCCACACGCGCGTTCTGCCAAAAGCACCATTTGCATGCCTATCGTGTGGTTTTGCAGAAAACTGCGTCCGCGTCTACCAAAAGATGCATGCGCATGCTTAAAACGCGCTTTGGCACAAATCCATGTGCGGATGTTAAAAAGAGCAGCATCGGCATGCTTTTCACGTCGTTTGGTAGAAATCCACACGCGCGTTCTGCCAAAAGCACCATTTGCATGCATATCGTGTGGTTTTGCAGAAAACTGCGTCCGCGTCTACCAAAAGATGCATGCGCATGCTTAAAACGCGCTTTGGCACAAATCCATGTGCGGATGTTAAAAAGAGCAGCATCGGCATGCTTTTCACGTCGTTTGGTAGAAATCCACACGCGCGTTCTGCCAAAAGCACCATTTGCATGCCTATCGTGTGGTTTTGCAGAAAACTGCGTCCGCGTCTACCAAAAGATGCATGCGCATGCTTAAAACGCGCTTTGGCACAAATCCATGTGCGGATGTTAAAAAGAGCAGCATCGGCATGCTTTTCACGTCGTTTGGTAGAAATCCACGCGCGCGTTCTGCCAAAAGCACCATTTGCATGCTTATCGTGTCGTTTTGCAGAAAACTGCGTCCGCGTCTACCAAAAGATGCATGCGCATGCTTAAAACGCGTTTTGGCACAAATCCATGTGCGGGTGCTAAAAAGAGCAGCATCGGCATGCTTTTCACGTCGTTTGGTAGAAATCCACACGCGCGTTCTGCCAAAAGCACCATTTGCATGCATATCGTGTGGTTTTGCAGAAAACTGCGTCCGCGTCTACCAAAAGATGCATGTGCATGCTAAAAACGCGTTTTGGCACAAATCCATGTGCGGATGTTAAAAAGAGCAGCATCGGCATGCTTTTCACGTCGTTTGGTAGAAATCCACACGCGCGTTCTGCCAAAAGCACCATTTGCATGCATATCGTGTGGTTTTGCAGAAAACTGCGTCCGCGTCTACCAAAAGATGCATGTGCATGCTAAAAACGCGCTTTGGCACAAATCCATGTGCGGATGTTAAAAAGAGCAGCATCGGCATGCTTTTCACGTCGTTTGGTAGAAATCCACACGCGCGTTCTGCCAAAAGCACCATTTGCATGCATATCGTGTGGTTTTGCAGAAAACTGCGTCCGCGTCTACCAAAAGATGCATGTGCATGCTAAAAACGCGTTTTGGCAAAAATCCATGTGCGGATGTTAAAAAGAGCAGCATCGGCATGCTTTTCACGTCGTTTGGTAGAAATCCACACGCGCGTTCTGCCAAAAGCACCATTTGCATGCATATCGTGTGGTTTTGCAGAAAACTGCGTCCGCGTCTACCAAGAGATGCATGTGCATGCTAAAAACGCGTTTTGGCACAAATCCATGTGCGGATGTTAAAAAGAGCAGCATCGGCATGCTTTTCACGTCGTTTGGTAGAAATCCACGCGCGCGTTCTGCCAAAAGCACCATTTGCATGCATATCGTGTGGTTTTGCAGAAAACTGCGTCCGCGTCTACCAAAAGATGCATGCGCATGCTTAAAACGCGTTTTGGCACAAATCCATGTGCGGGTGCTAAAAAGAGCAGCATCGGCATGCTTTTCACGTCGTTTGGTAGAAATCCACACGCGCGTTCTGCCAAAAGCACCATTTGCATGCATATCGTGTGGTTTTGCAGAAAACTGCGTCCGCGTCTACCAAAAGATGCATGTGCATGCTAAAAAGGCGTTTTGGCACAAATCCATGTGCGGATGTAAAAAAGAGCAGCATCGGCATGCTTTTCACGTCGTTTGGTAGAAATCCACACGCGCGTTCTGCCAAAAGCACCATTTGCATGCATATCGTGTGGTTTTGCAGAAAACTGCGTCCGCGTCTACCAAAAGATGCATGTGCATGCTAAAAACGCGTTTTGGCACAAATCCATGTGCGGATGTTAAAAAGAGCAGCATCGGCATGCTTTTCACGTCGTTTGGTAGAAATCCACGCGCGCGTTCTGCCAAAAGCACCATTTGCATGCATATCGTGTGGTTTTGCAGAAAACTGCGTCCGCGTCTACCAAAAGATGCATGTGCATGCTAAAAACGCGTTTTGGCACAAATCCATGTGCGGGTGCTAAAAAGAGCAGCATCGGCATGCTTTTCACGTCGTTTGGTAGAAATCCACACGCGCGTTCTGCCAAAAGCACCATTTGCATGCCTATCGTGTGGTTTTGCAGAAAACTGCGTCCGCGTCTACCAAAAGATGCATGTGCATGCTAAAAACGCGTTTTGGCACAAATCCATGTGCGGATGTTAAAAAGAGCAGCATCGGCATGCTTTTCACGTCGTTTGGTAGAAATCCACACGCGCGTTCTGCCAAAAGCACCATTTGCATGCATATCGTGTGGTTTTGCAGAAAACTGCGTCCGCGTCTACCAAAAGATGCATGTGCATGCTAAAAACGCGTTTTGGCACAAATCCATGTGCGGATGTTAAAAAGAGCAGCATCGGCATGCTTTTCACGTCGTTTGGTAGAAATCCACACGCGCGTTCTGCCAAAAGCACCATTTGCATGCATATCGTGTGGTTTTGCAGAAAACTGCGTCCGCGTCTACCAAAAGATGCATGTGCATGCTAAAAACGCGTTTTGGCACAAATCCATGTGCGGATGTTAAAAAGAGCAGCATCGGCATGCTTTTCACGTCGTTTGGTAGAAATCCACGCGCGCGGTCTGCCAAAAGCACCATTTGCATGCCTATCGTGTGGTTTTGCAGAAAACTGCGTCCGCGTCTACCAAAAGATGCATGCGCATGCTTAAAACGCGTTTTGGCACAAATCCATGTGCGGGTGCTAAAAAGAGCAGCATCGGCATGCTTTTCACGTCGTTTGGTAGAAATCCACACGCGCGTTCTGCCAAAAGCACCATTTGCATGCCTATCGTGTGGTTTTGCAGAAAACTGCGTCCGCGTCTACCAAAAGATGCATGCGCATGCTTAAAACGCGCTTTGGCACAAATCCATGTGCGGATGTTAAAAAGAGCAGCATCGGCATGCTTTTCACGTCGTTTGGTAGAAATCCACACACGCGTTCTGCCAAAAGCACCATTTGCATGCATAGCGTGTGGTTTTGCAGAAAACTGCGTCCGCGTCTACCAAAAGATGCATGTGCATGCTAAAAACGCGTTTTGGCACAAATCCATGTGCGGGTGCTAAAAAGAGCAGCATCGGCATGCTTTCCACGTCGTTTGGTAGAAATCCACAAGCGCGTTCTGCCAAAAGCACCATTTGCATGCCTATCGTGTGGTTTTGCAGAAAACTGCGTCCGCGTCTACCAAAAGATGCATGTGCATGCTAAAAACGCGTTTTGGCACAAATCCATGTGCGGATGTTAAAAAGAGCAGCATCGGCATGCTTTTCACGTCGTTTGGTAGAAATCCACACGCGCGTTCTGCCAAAAGCACCATTTGCATGCATATCGTGTGGTTTTGCAGAAAACTGCGTCCGCGTCTACCAAAATATGCATGTGCATGCTAAAAACGCGTTTTGGCACAAATCCATGTGCGGGTGCTAAAAAGAGCAGCATCGGCATGCTTTTCACGTCGTTTGGTAGAAATCCACACGCGCGTTCTGCCAAAAGCACCATTTGCATGCCTATCGTGTGGTTTTGCAGAAAACTGCGTCCGCGTCTACCAAAAGATGCATGTGCATGCTAAAAACGCGTTTTGGCACAAATCCATGTGCGGATGTTAAAAAGAGCAGCATCGGCATGCTTTTCACGTCGTTTGGTAGAAATCCACACGCGCGTTCTGCCAAAAGCACCATTTGCATGCATATCGTGTGGTTTTGCAGAAAACTGCGTCCGCGTCTACCAAAAGATGCATGTGCATGCTAAAAACGCGTTTTGGCACAAATCCATGTGCGGATGTTAAAAAGAGCAGCATCGGCATGCTTTTCACGTCGTTTGGTAGAAATCCACACGCGCGTTCTGCCAAAAGCACCATTTGCATGCATATCGTGTGGTTTTGCAGAAAACTGCGTCCGCGTCTACCAAAAGATGCATGTGCATGCTAAAAACGCGTTTTGGCACAAATCCATGTGCGGATGTTAAAAAGAGCAGCATCGGCATGCTTTTCACGTCGTTTGGTAGAAATCCACGCGCGCGGTCTGCCAAAAGCACCATTTGCATGCCTATCGTGTGGTTTTGCAGAAAACTGCGTCCGCGTCTACCAAAAGATGCATGCGCATGCTTAAAACGCGTTTTGGCACAAATCCATGTGCGGGTGCTAAAAAGAGCAGCATCGGCATGCTTTTCACGTCGTTTGGTAGAAATCCACACGCGCGTTCTGCCAAAAGCACCATTTGCATGCCTATCGTGTGGTTTTGCAGAAAACTGCGTCCGCGTCTACCAAAAGATGCATGCGCATGCTTAAAACGCGCTTTGGCACAAATCCATGTGCGGGTGCTAAAAAGAGCAGCATCGGCATGCTTTCCACGTCGTTTGGTAGAAATCCACAAGCGCGTTCTGCCAAAAGCACCATTTGCATGCCTATCGTGTGGTTTTGCAGAAAACTGCGTCCGCGTCTACCAAAAGATGCATGTGCATGCTAAAAACGCGTTTTGGCACAAATCCATGTGCGGATGTTAAAAAGAGCAGCATCGGCATGCTTTTCACGTCGTTTGGTAGAAATCCACACGCGCGTTCTGCCAAAAGCACCATTTGCATGCATATCGTGTGGTTTTGCAGAAAACTGCGTCCGCGTCTACCAAAATATGCATGTGCATGCTAAAAACGCGTTTTGGCACAAATCCATGTGCGGGTGCTAAAAAGAGCAGCATCGGCATGCTTTTCACGTCGTTTGGTAGAAATCCACACGCGCGTTCTGCCAAAAGCACCATTTGCATGCCTATCGTGTGGTTTTGCAGAAAACTGCGTCCGCGTCTACCAAAAGATGCATGTGCATGCTAAAAACGCGTTTTGGCACAAATCCATGTGCGGATGTTAAAAAGAGCAGCATCGGCATGCTTTTCACGTCGTTTGGTAGAAATCCACACGCGCGTTCTGCCAAAAGCACCATTTGCATGCATATCGTGTGGTTTTGCAGAAAACTGCGTCCGCGTCTACCAAAAGATGCATGTGCATGCTAAAAACGCGTTTTGGCACAAATCCATGTGCGGATGTTAAAAAGAGCAGCATCGGCATGCTTTTCACGTCGTTTGGTAGAAATCCACACGCGCGTTCTGCCAAAAGCACCATTTGCATGCATATCGTGTGGTTTTGCAGAAAACTGCGTCCGCGTCTACCAAAAGATGCATGTGCATGCTAAAAACGCGTTTTGGCACAAATCCATGTGCGGATGTTAAAAAGAGCAGCATCGGCATGCTTTTCACGTCGTTTGGTAGAAATCCACGCGCGCGGTCTGCCAAAAGCACCATTTGCATGCCTATCGTGTGGTTTTGCAGAAAACTGCGTCCGCGTCTACCAAAAGATGCATGCGCATGCTTAAAACGCGTTTTGGCACAAATCCATGTGCGGGTGCTAAAAAGAGCAGCATCGGCATGCTTTTCACGTCGTTTGGTAGAAATCCACACGCGCGTTCTGCCAAAAGCACCATTTGCATGCCTATCGTGTGGTTTTGCAGAAAACTGCGTCCGCGTCTACCAAAAGATGCATGCGCATGCTTAAAACGCGCTTTGGCACAAATCCATGTGCGGGTGCTAAAAAGAGCAGCATCGGCATGCTTTCCACGTCGTTTGGTAGAAATCCACAAGCGCGTTCTGCCAAAAGCACCATTTGCATGCCTATCGTGTGGTTTTGCAGAAAACTGCGTCCGCGTCTACCAAAATATGCATGTGCATGCTAAAAACGCGTTTTGGCACAAATCCATGTGCGGATGTTAAAAAGAGCAGCATCGGCATGCTTTTCACGTCGTTTGGTAGAAATCCACACGCGCGTTCTGCCAAAAGCACCATTTGCATGCATATCGTGTGGTTTTGCAGAAAACTGCGTCCGCGTCTACCAAAAGATGCATGCGCATGCTTAAAACGCGTTTTGGCACAAATCCATGTGCGGATGTTAAAAAGAGCAGCATCGGCATGCTTTTCACGTCGTTTGGTAGAAATCCACACGCGCGTTCTGCCAAAAGCACCATTTGCATGCATATCGTGTGGTTTTGCAGAAAACTGCGTCCGCGTCTACCAAAAGATGCATGTGCATGCTAAAAACGCGCTTTGGCACAAATCCATGTGCGGATGTTAAAAAGAGCAGCATCGGCATGCTTTTCACGTCGTTTGGTAGAAATCCACACGCGCGTTCTGCCAAAAGCACCATTTGCATGCATATCGTGTGGTTTTGCAGAAAACTGCGTCCGCGTCTACCAAAAGATGCATGTGCATGCTAAAAACGCGTTTTGGCAAAAATCCATGTGCGGATGTTAAAAAGAGCAGCATCGGCATGCTTTTCACGTCGTTTGGTAGAAATCCACACGCGCGTTCTGCAAAAGCACCATTTGCATGCATATCGTGTGGTTTTGCAGAAAACTGCGTCCGCGTCTACCAAAAGATGCATGCGCATGCTAAAAACGCGTTTTGGCACAAATCCATGTGCGGATGTTAAAAAGAGCAGCATCGGCATCCTTTTCACGTCGTTTGGTAGAAATCCACGCGCGCGTTCTGCCAAAAGCACCATTTGCATGCATATCGTGTGGTTTTGCAGAAAACTGCGTCCGCGTCTACCAAAAGATGCATGCGCATGCTTAAAACGCGTTTTGGCACAAATCCATGTGCGGGTGCTAAAAAGAGCAGCATCGGCATGCTTTTCACGTCGTTTGGTAGAAATCCACACGCGCGTTCTGCCAAAAGCACCATTTGCATGCCTATCGTGTGGTTTTGCAGAAAACTGCGTCCGCGTCTACCAAAAGATGCATGCGAATGCTTAAAACGCGCTTTGGCACAAATCCATGTGCGGATGTTAAAAAGAGCAGCATCGGCATGCTTTTCACGTCGTTTGGTAGAAATCCACGCGCGCGTTCTGCCAAAAGCACCATTTGCATGCATATCGTGTGGTTTTGCAGAAAACTGCGTCCGCGTCTACCAAAAGATGCATGCGCATGCTTAAAACGCGTTTTGGCACAAATCCATGTGCGGGTGCTAAAAAGAGCAGCATCGGCATGCTTTTCACGTCGTTTGGTAGAAATCCACACGCGCGTTCTGCCAAAAGCACCATTTGCATGCATATCGTGTGGTTTTGCAGAAAACTGCGTCCGCGTCTACCAAAAGATGCATGTGCATGCTAAAAACGCGTTTTGGCACAAATCCATGTGCGGGTGCTAAAAAGAGCAGCATCGGCATGCTTTTCACGTCGTTTGGTAGAAATCCACACGCGCGTTCTGCCAAAAGCACCATTTGCATGCCTATCGTGTGGTTTTGCAGAAAACTGCGTCCGCGTCTACCAAAAGATGCATGCGCATGCTTAAAACGCGCTTTGGCACAAATCCATGTGCGGATGTTAAAAAGAGCAGCATCGGCATGCTTTTCACGTCGTTTGGTAGAAATCCACACGCGCGTTCTGCCAAAAGCACCATTTGCATGCATATCGTGTGGTTTTGCAGAAAACTGCGTCCGCGTCTACCAAAAGATGCATGCGCATGCTTAAAACGCGCTTTGGCACAAATCCATGTGCGGATGTTAAAAAGAGCAGCATCGGCATGCTTTTCACGTCGTTTGGTAGAAATCCACACGCGCGTTCTGCCAAAAGCACCATTTGCATGCCTATCGTGTGGTTTTGCAGAAAACTGCGTCCGCGTCTACCAAAAGATGCATGCGCATGCTTAAAACGCGCTTTGGCACAAATCCATGTGCGGATGTTAAAAAGAGCAGCATCGGCATGCTTTTCACGTCGTTTGGTAGAAATCCACGCGCGCGTTCTGCCAAAAGCACCATTTGCATGCATATCGTGTGGTTTTGCAGAAAACTGCGTCCGCGTCTACCAAAAGATGCATGCGCATGCTTAAAACGCGTTTTGGCACAAATCCATGTGCGGGTGCTAAAAAGAGCAGCATCGGCATGCTTTTCACGTCGTTTGGTAGAAATCCACACGCGCGTTCTGCCAAAAGCACCATTTGCATGCATATCGTGTGGTTTTGCAGAAAACTGCGTCCGCGTCTACCAAAAGATGCATGTGCATGCTAAAAACGCGTTTTGGCACAAATCCATGTGCGGATGTTAAAAAGAGCAGCATCGGCATGCTTTTCACGTCGTTTGGTAGAAATCCACACGCGCGTTCTGCCAAAAGCACCATTTGCATGCATATCGTGTGGTTTTGCAGAAAACTGCGTCCGCGTCTACCAAAAGATGCATGCGCATGCTAAAAACGCGTTTTGGCACAAATCCATGTGCGGATGTTAAAAAGAGCAGCATCGGCATGCTTTTCACGTCGTTTGGTAGAAATCCACACGCGCGTTCTGCCAAAAGCACCATTTGCATGCATATCGTGTGGTTTTGCAGAAAACTGCGTCCGCGTCTACCAAAATATGCATGTGCATGCTAAAAACGCGTTTTGGCACAAATCCATGTGCGGATGTTAAAAAGAGCAGCATCGGCATGCTTTTCACGTCGTTTGGTAGAAATCCACACGCGCGTTCTGCCAAAAGCACCATTTGCATGCATATCGTGTGGTTTTGCAGAAAACTGCGTCCGCGTCTACCAAAAGATGCATGCGCATGCTTAAAACGCGTTTTGGCACAAATCCATGTGCGGATGTTAAAAAGAGCAGCATCGGCATGCTTTTCACGTCGTTTGGTAGAAATCCACACGCGCGTTCTGCCAAAAGCACCATTTGCATGCATATCGTGTGGTTTTGCAGAAAACTGCGTCCGCGTCTACCAAAAGATGCATGTGCATGCTAAAAACGCGCTTTGGCACAAATCCATGTGCGGATGTTAAAAAGAGCAGCATCGGCATGCTTTTCACGTCGTTTGGTAGAAATCCACACGCGCGTTCTGCCAAAAGCACCATTTGCATGCATATCGTGTGGTTTTGCAGAAAACTGCGTCCGCGTCTACCAAAAGATGCATGTGCATGCTAAAAACGCGTTTTGGCAAAAATCCATGTGCGGATGTTAAAAAGAGCAGCATCGGCATGCTTTTCACGTCGTTTGGTAGAAATCCACACGCGCGTTCTGCAAAAGCACCATTTGCATGCATATCGTGTGGTTTTGCAGAAAACTGCGTCCGCGTCTACCAAAAGATGCATGCGCATGCTAAAAACGCGTTTTGGCACAAATCCATGTGCGGATGTTAAAAAGAGCAGCATCGGCATCCTTTTCACGTCGTTTGGTAGAAATCCACGCGCGCGTTCTGCCAAAAGCACCATTTGCATGCATATCGTGTGGTTTTGCAGAAAACTGCGTCCGCGTCTACCAAAAGATGCATGCGCATGCTTAAAACGCGTTTTGGCACAAATCCATGTGCGGGTGCTAAAAAGAGCAGCATCGGCATGCTTTTCACGTCGTTTGGTAGAAATCCACACGCGCGTTCTGCCAAAAGCACCATTTGCATGCCTATCGTGTGGTTTTGCAGAAAACTGCGTCCGCGTCTACCAAAAGATGCATGCGAATGCTTAAAACGCGCTTTGGCACAAATCCATGTGCGGATGTTAAAAAGAGCAGCATCGGCATGCTTTTCACGTCGTTTGGTAGAAATCCACGCGCGCGTTCTGCCAAAAGCACCATTTGCATGCATATCGTGTGGTTTTGCAGAAAACTGCGTCCGCGTCTACCAAAAGATGCATGCGCATGCTTAAAACGCGTTTTGGCACAAATCCATGTGCGGGTGCTAAAAAGAGCAGCATCGGCATGCTTTTCACGTCGTTTGGTAGAAATCCACACGCGCGTTCTGCCAAAAGCACCATTTGCATGCATATCGTGTGGTTTTGCAGAAAACTGCGTCCGCGTCTACCAAAAGATGCATGTGCATGCTAAAAACGCGTTTTGGCACAAATCCATGTGCGGGTGCTAAAAAGAGCAGCATCGGCATGCTTTTCACGTCGTTTGGTAGAAATCCACACGCGCGTTCTGCCAAAAGCACCATTTGCATGCCTATCGTGTGGTTTTGCAGAAAACTGCGTCCGCGTCTACCAAAAGATGCACGCGCATGCTTAAAACGCGCTTTGGCACAAATCCATGTGCGGATGTTAAAAAGAGCAGCATCGGCATGCTTTTCACGTCGTTTGGTAGAAATCCACACGCGCGTTCTGCCAAAAGCACCATTTGCATGCATATCGTGTGGTTTTGCAGAAAACTGCGTCCGCGTCTACCAAAAGATGCATGCGCATGCTTAAAACGCGCTTTGGCACAAATCCATGTGCGGATGTTAAAAAGAGCAGCATCGGCATGCTTTTCACGTCGTTTGGTAGAAATCCACACGCGCGTTCTGCCAAAAGCACCATTTGCATGCCTATCGTGTGGTTTTGCAGAAAACTGCGTCCGCGTCTACCAAAAGATGCATGCGCATGCTTAAAACGCGCTTTGGCACAAATCCATGTGCGGATGTTAAAAAGAGCAGCATCGGCATGCTTTTCACGTCGTTTGGTAGAAATCCACGCGCGCGTTCTGCCAAAAGCACCATTTGCATGCATATCGTGTGGTTTTGCAGAAAACTGCGTCCGCGTCTACCAAAAGATGCATGCGCATGCTTAAAACGCGTTTTGGCACAAATCCATGTGCGGGTGCTAAAAAGAGCAGCATCGGCATGCTTTTCACGTCGTTTGGTAGAAATCCACACGCGCGTTCTGCCAAAAGCACCATTTGCATGCATATCGTGTGGTTTTGCAGAAAACTGCGTCCGCGTCTACCAAAAGATGCATGTGCATGCTAAAAACGCGTTTTGGCACAAATCCATGTGCGGATGTTAAAAAGAGCAGCATCGGCATGCTTTTCACGTCGTTTGGTAGAAATCCACACGCGCGTTCTGCCAAAAGCACCATTTGCATGCATATCGTGTGGTTTTGCAGAAAACTGCGTCCGCGTCTACCAAAAGATGCATGCGCATGCTTAAAACGCGCTTTGGCACAAATCCATGTGCGGATGTTAAAAAGAGCAGCATCGGCATGCTTTTCACGTCGTTTGGTAGAAATCCACACGCGCGTTCTGCCAAAAGCACCATTTGCATGCCTATCGTGTGGTTTTGCAGAAAACTGCGTCCGCGTCTACCAAAAGATGCATGCGCATGCTTAAAACGCGCTTTGGCACAAATCCATGTGCGGATGTTAAAAAGAGCAGCATCGGCATGCTTTTCACGTCGTTTGGTAGAAATCCACGCGCGCGTTCTGCCAAAAGCACCATTTGCATGCATATCGTGTGGTTTTGCAGAAAACTGCGTCCGCGTCTACCAAAAGATGCATGCGCATGCTTAAAACGCGTTTTGGCACAAATCCATGTGCGGGTGCTAAAAAGAGCAGCATCGGCATGCTTTTCACGTCGTTTGGTAGAAATCCACACGCGCGTTCTGCCAAAAGCACCATTTGCATGCATATCGTGTGGTTTTGCAGAAAACTGCGTCCGCGTCTACCAAAAGATGCATGTGCATGCTAAAAACGCGTTTTGGCACAAATCCATGTGCGGATGTTAAAAAGAGCAGCATCGGCATGCTTTTCACGTCGTTTGGTAGAAATCCACACGCGCGTTCTGCCAAAAGCACCATTTGCATGCATATCGTGTGGTTTTGCAGAAAACTGCGTCCGCGTCTACCAAAAGATGCATGCGCATGCTAAAAACGCGTTTTGGCACAAATCCATGTGCGGATGTTAAAAAGAGCAGCATCGGCATGCTTTTCACGTCGTTTGGTAGAAATCCACACGCGCGTTCTGCCAAAAGCACCATTTGCATGCATATCGTGTGGTTTTGCAGAAAACTGCGTCCGCGTCTACCAAAATATGCATGTGCATGCTAAAAACGCGTTTTGGCACAAATCCATGTGCGGATGTTAAAAAGAGCAGCATCGGCATGCTTTTCACGTCGTTTGGTAGAAATCCACACGCGCGTTCTGCCAAAAGCACCATTTGCATGCATATCGTGTGGTTTTGCAGAAAACTGCGTCCGCGTCTACCAAAAGATGCATGCGCATGCTTAAAACGCGTTTTGGCACAAATCCATGTGCGGATGTTAAAAAGAGCAGCATCGGCATGCTTTTCACGTCGTTTGGTAGAAATCCACACGCGCGTTCTGCCAAAAGCACCATTTGCATGCATATCGTGTGGTTTTGCAGAAAACTGCGTCCGCGTCTACCAAAAGATGCATGTGCATGCTAAAAACGCGCTTTGGCACAAATCCATGTGCGGATGTTAAAAAGAGCAGCATCGGCATGCTTTTCACGTCGTTTGGTAGAAATCCACACGCGCGTTCTGCCAAAAGCACCATTTGCATGCATATCGTGTGGTTTTGCAGAAAACTGCGTCCGCGTCTACCAAAAGATGCATGTGAATGCTAAAAACGCGTTTTGGCAAAAATCCATGTGCGGATGTTAAAAAGAGCAGCATCGGCATGCTTTTCACGTCGTTTGGTAGAAATCCACACGCGCGTTCTGCAAAAGCACCATTTGCATGCATATCGTGTGGTTTTGCAGAAAACTGCGTCCGCGTCTACCAAAAGATGCATGCGCATGCTAAAAACGCGTTTTGGCACAAATCCATGTGCGGATGTTAAAAAGAGCAGCATCGGCATCCTTTTCACGTCGTTTGGTAGAAATCCACGCGCGCGTTCTGCCAAAAGCACCATTTGCATGCATATCGTGTGGTTTTGCAGAAAACTGCGTCCGCGTCTACCAAAAGATGCATGCGCATGCTTAAAACGCGTTTTGGCACAAATCCATGTGCGGGTGCTAAAAAGAGCAGCATCGGCATGCTTTTCACGTCGTTTGGTAGAAATCCACACGCGCGTTCTGCCAAAAGCACCATTTGCATGCCTATCGTGTGGTTTTGCAGAAAACTGCGTCCGCGTCTACCAAAAGATGCATGCGAATGCTTAAAACGCGCTTTGGCACAAATCCATGTGCGGATGTTAAAAAGAGCAGCATCGGCATGCTTTTCACGTCGTTTGGTAGAAATCCACGCGCGCGTTCTGCCAAAAGCACCATTTGCATGCATATCGTGTGGTTTTGCAGAAAACTGCGTCCGCGTCTACCAAAAGATGCATGCGCATGCTTAAAACGCGTTTTGGCACAAATCCATGTGCGGGTGCTAAAAAGAGCAGCATCGGCATGCTTTTCACGTCGTTTGGTAGAAATCCACACGCGCGTTCTGCCAAAAGCACCATTTGCATGCATATCGTGTGGTTTTGCAGAAAACTGCGTCCGCGTCTACCAAAAGATGCATGTGCATGCTAAAAACGCGTTTTGGCACAAATCCATGTGCGGGTGCTAAAAAGAGCAGCATCGGCATGCTTTTCACGTCGTTTGGTAGAAATCCACACGCGCGTTCTGCCAAAAGCACCATTTGCATGCCTATCGTGTGGTTTTGCAGAAAACTGCGTCCGCGTCTACCAAAAGATGCACGCGCATGCTTAAAACGCGCTTTGGCACAAATCCATGTGCGGATGTTAAAAAGAGCAGCATCGGCATGCTTTTCACGTCGTTTGGTAGAAATCCACACGCGCGTTCTGCCAAAAGCACCATTTGCATGCATATCGTGTGGTTTTGCAGAAAACTGCGTCCGCGTCTACCAAAAGATGCATGCGCATGCTTAAAACGCGCTTTGGCACAAATCCATGTGCGGATGTTAAAAAGAGCAGCATCGGCATGCTTTTCACGTCGTTTGGTAGAAATCCACACGCGCGTTCTGCCAAAAGCACCATTTGCATGCCTATCGTGTGGTTTTGCAGAAAACTGCGTCCGCGTCTACCAAAAGATGCATGCGCATGCTTAAAACGCGCTTTGGCACAAATCCATGTGCGGATGTTAAAAAGAGCAGCATCGGCATGCTTTTCACGTCGTTTGGTAGAAATCCACGCGCGCGTTCTGCCAAAAGCACCATTTGCATGCATATCGTGTGGTTTTGCAGAAAACTGCGTCCGCGTCTACCAAAAGATGCATGCGCATGCTTAAAACGCGTTTTGGCACAAATCCATGTGCGGGTGCTAAAAAGAGCAGCATCGGCATGCTTTTCACGTCGTTTGGTAGAAATCCACACGCGCGTTCTGCCAAAAGCACCATTTGCATGCATATCGTGTGGTTTTGCAGAAAACTGCGTCCGCGTCTACCAAAAGATGCATGTGCATGCTAAAAACGCGTTTTGGCACAAATCCATGTGCGGATGTTAAAAAGAGCAGCATCGGCATGCTTTTCACGTCGTTTGGTAGAAATCCACACGCGCGTTCTGCCAAAAGCACCATTTGCATGCATATCGTGTGGTTTTGCAGAAAACTGCGTCCGCGTCTACCAAAAGATGCATGCGCATGCTAAAAACGCGTTTTGGCACAAATCCATGTGCGGATGTTAAAAAGAGCAGCATCGGCATGCTTTTCACGTCGTTTGGTAGAAATCCACACGCGCGTTCTGCCAAAAGCACCATTTGCATGCATATCGTGTGGTTTTGCAGAAAACTGCGTCCGCGTCTACCAAAAGATGCATGTGCATGCTAAAAACGCGTTTTGGCACAAATCCATGTGCGGATGTTAAAAAGAGCAGCATCGGCATGCTTTTCACGTCGTTTGGTAGAAATCCACGCGCGCGTTCTGCCAAAAGCACCATTTGCATGCTTATCGTGTGGTTTTGCAGAAAACTGCGTCCGCGTCTACCAAAAGATGCATGCGCATGCTTAAAACGCGCTTTGGCACAAATCCATGTGCGGATGTTAAAAAGAGCAGCATCGGCATGCTTTTCACGTCGTTTGGTAGAAATCCACACGCGCGTTCTGGCAAAAGCACCATTTGCATGCCTATCGTGTGGTTTTGCAGAAAACTGCGTCCGCGTCTACCAAAAGATGCATGCGAATGCTTAAAACGCGCTTTGGCACAAATCCATGTGCGGATGTTAAAAAGAGCAGCATCGGCATGCTTTTCACGTCGTTTGGTAGAAATCCACGCGCGCGTTCTGCCAAAAGCACCATTTGCATGCATATCGTGTGGTTTTGCAGAAAACTGCGTCCGCGTCTACCAAAAGATGCATGTGCATGCTAAAAACGCGTTTTGGCACAAATCCATGTGCGGATGTTAAAAAGAGCAGCATCGGCATGCTTTTCACGTCGTTTGGTAGAAATCCACACGCGCGTTCTGCCAAAAGCACCATTTGCATGCATATCGTGTGGTTTTGCAGAAAACTGCGTCCGCGTCTACCAAAAGATGCATGTGCATGCTAAAAACGCGTTTTGGCACAAATCCATGTGCGGATGTTAAAAAGAGCAGCATCGGCATGCTTTTCACGTCGTTTGGTAGAAATCCACGCGCGCGTTCTGCCAAAAGCACCATTTGCATGCCTATCGTGTGGTTTTGCAGAAAACTGCGTCCGCGTCTACCAAAAGATGCATGCGCATGCTTAAAACGCGTTTTGGCACAAATCCATGTGCGGGTGCTAAAAAGAGCAGCATCGGCATGCTTTTCACGTCGTTTGGTAGAAATCCACACGCGCGTTCTGCCAAAAGCACCATTTGCATGCCTATCGTGTGGTTTTGCAGAAAACTGCGTCCGCGTCTACCAAAAGATGCATGCGCATGCTTAAAACGCGTTTTGGCACAAATCCATGTGCGGATGTAAAAAGAGCAGCATCGGCATGCTTTTCACGTCGTTTGGTAGAAATCCACACGCGCGTTCTGCCAAAAGCACCATTTGCATGCATATCGTGTGGTTTTGCAGAAAACTGCGTCCGCGTCTACCAAAAGATGCATGTGCATGCTAAAAACGCGTTTTGGCACAAATCCATGTGCGGATGTTAAAAAGAGCAGCATCGGCATGCTTTTCACGTCGTTTGGTAGAAATCCACACGCGCGTTCTGCCAAAAGCACCATTTGCATGCATATCGTGTGGTTTTGCAGAAAACTGCGTCCGCGTCTACCAAAAGATGCATGTGCATGCTAAAAACGCGTTTTGGCACAAATCCATGTGCGGATGTTAAAAAGAGCAGCATCGGCATGCTTTTCACGTCGTTTGGTAGAAATCCACACGCGCGTTCTGCCAAAAGCACCATTTGCATGCATATCGTGTGGTTTTGCAGAAAACTGCGTCCGCGTCTACCAAAAGATGCATGCGCATGCTAAAAACGCGTTTTGGCACAAATCCATGTGCGGATGTTAAAAAGAGCAGCATCGGCATGCTTTTCACGTCGTTTGGTAGAAATCCACACGTGCGTTCTGCCAAAAGCACCATTTGCATGCCTATCGCGTGGTTTTGCAGAAAACTGCGTCCGCGTCTACCAAAAGATGCATGCGCATGCTTAAAACGCGCTTGGGCACAAATCCATGTGCGGGTGCTAAAAAGAGCAGCATCGGCATGCTTTTCACGTCGTTTGGTAGAAATCCACACGGGCGTTCTGCCAAAAGCACCATTTGCATGCATATCGTGTGGTTTTGCAGAAAACTGCGTCCGCGTCTACCAAAAGATGCATGTGCATGCTAAAAACGCGTTTTGGCACAAATCCATGTGCGGATGTTAAAAAGAGCAGCATCGGCATGCTTTTCACGTCGTTTGGTAGAAATCCACGCGCGCATTCTGCCAAAAGCACCATTTGCATGCCTATCGTGTGGTTTTGCAGAAAACTGCGTCCGCGTCTACCAAAAGATGCATGCGCATGCTTAAAACGCGTTTTGGCACAAATCCATGTGCGGGTGCTAAAAAGAGCAGCATCGGCATGCTTTTCACGTCGTTTGGTAGAAATCCACACGCGCGTTCTGCCAAAAGCACCATTTGCATGCCTATCGTGTGGTTTTGCAGAAAACTGCGTCCGCGTCTACCAAAAGATGCATGCGCATGCTTAAAACGCGTTTTGGCACAAATCCATGTGCGGATGTAAAAAGAGCAGCATCGGCATGCTTTTCACGTCGTTTGGTAGAAATCCACACGCGCGTTCTGCCAAAAGCACCATTTGCATGCATATCGTGTGGTTTTGCAGAAAACTGCGTCCGCGTCTACCAAAAGATGCATGTGCATGCTAAAAACGCGTTTTGGCACAAATCCATGTGCGGATGTTAAAAAGAGCAGCATCGGCATGCTTTTCACGTCGTTTGGTAGAAATCCACACGCGCGTTCTGCCAAAAGCACCATTTGCATGCATATCGTGTGGTTTTGCAGAAAACTGCGTCCGCGTCTACCAAAAGATGCATGCGCATGCTAAAAACGCGTTTTGGCACAAATCCATGTGCGGATGTTAAAAAGAGCAGCATCGGCATGCTTTTCACGTCGTTTGGTAGAAATCCACACGTGCGTTCTGCCAAAAGCACCATTTGCATGCCTATCGTGTGGTTTTGCAGAAAACTGCGTCCGCGTCTACCAAAAGATACATGCGCATGCTTAAAACGCGCTTGGGCACAAATCCATGTGCGGGTGCTAAAAAGAGCAGCATCGGCATGCTTTTCACGTCGTTTGGTAGAAATCCACACGCGCGTTCTGCCAAAAGCACCATTTGCATGCCTATCGTGTGGTTTTGCAGAAAACTGCGTCCGCGTCTACCAAAAGATGCATGCGCATGCTTAAAACGCGCTTTGGCACAAATCCATGTGCGGATGTTAAAAAGAGCAGCATCGGCATGCTTTTCACGTCGTTTGGTAGAAATCCACACGCGCGTTCTGCCAAAAGCACCATTTGCATGCATAGCGTGTGGTTTTGCAGAAAACTGCGTCCGCGTCTACCAAAAGATGCATGTGCATGCTAAAAACGCGTTTTGGCACAAATCCATGTGCGGGTGCTAAAAAGAGCAGCATCGGCATGCTTTTCACGTCGTTTGGTAGAAATCCACACGCGCGTTCTGCCAAAAGCACCATTTGCATGCCTATCGTGTGGTTTTGCAGAAAACTGCGTCCGCGTCTACCAAAAGATGCATGCGCATGCTTAAAACGCGCTTTGGCACAAATCCATGTGCGGATGTTAAAAAGAGCAGCATCGGCATGCTTTTCACGTCGTATGGTAGAAATCCACGCGCGCGTTCTGCCAAAAGCACCATTTGCATGCATATCGTGTGGTTTTGCAGAAAACTGCGTCCGCGTCTACCAAAAGATGCATGCGCATGCTTAAAACGCGTTTTGGCACAAATCCATGTGCGGGTGCTAAAAAGAGCAGCATCGGCATGCTTTTCACGTCGTTTGGTAGAAATCCACACGCGCGTTCTGCCAAAAGCACCATTTGCATGCCTATCGTGTGGTTTTGCAGAAAACTGCGTCCGCGTCTACCAAAAGATGCATGCGCATGCTTAAAACGCGCTTTGGCACAAATCCATGTGCGGATGTTAAAAAGAGCAGCATCGGCATGCTTTTCACGTCGTTTGGTAGAAATCCACACGCGCGTTCTGCCAAAAGCACCATTTGCATGCATAGCGTGTGGTTTTGCTGAAAACTGCGTCCGCGTCTACCAAAAGATGCATGTGCATGCTAAAAACGCGTTTTGGCACAAATCCATGTGCGGGTGCTAAAAAGAGCAGCATGGGCATGCTTTTCACGTCGTTTGGTAGAAATCCACACGCGCGTTCTGCCAAAAGCACCATTTGCATGCCTATCGTGTGGTTTTGCAGAAAACTGCGTCCGCGTCTACCAAAAGATGCATGTGCATGCTAAAAACGCGTTTTGGCACAAATCCATGTGCGGATGTTAAAAAGAGCAGCATCGGCATGCTTTTCACGTCGTTTGGTAGAAATCCACACGCGCGTTCTGCCAAAAGCACCATTTATATGCATATCGTGTGGTTTTGCAGAAAACTGCGTCCGCGTCTACCAAAATATGCATGTGCATGCTAAAAACGCGTTTTGGCACAAATCCATGTGCGGATGTTAAAAAGAGCAGCATCGGCATGCTTTTCACGTCGTTTGGTAGAAATCCACACGCGCGTTCTGCCAAAAGCACCATTTGCATGCATATCGTGTGGTTTTGCAGAAAACTGCGTCCGCGTCTACCAAAGGATGCATGTGCATGCTAAAAACGCGTTTTGGCACAAATCCATGTGCGGATGTTAAAAAGAGCAGCATCGGCATGCTTTTCACGTCGTTTGGTAGAAATCCACGCGCGCGTTCTGCCAAAAGCACCATTTGCATGCCTATCGTGTGGTTTTGCAGAAAACTGCGTCCGCGTCTACCAAAAGATGCATGCGCATGCTTAAAACGCGTTTTGGCACAAATCCATGTGCGGATGTTAAAAAGAGCAGCATCGGCATGCTTTTCACGTCGTTTGGTAGAAATCCACACGCGCGTTCTGCCAAAAGCACCATTTGCATGCATATCGTGTGGTTTTGCAGAAAACTGCGTCCGCGTCTACCAAAAGATGCATGTGCATGCTAAAAACGCGCTTTGGCACAAATCCATGTGCGGATGTTAAAAAGAGCAGCATCGGCATGCTTTTCACGTCGTTTGGTAGAAATCCACACGCGCGTTCTGCCAAAAGCACCATTTGCATGCATATCGTGTGGTTTTGCAGAAAACTGCGTCCGCGTCTACCAAAAGATGCATGTGCATGCTAAAAACGCGTTTTGGCAAAAATCCATGTGCGGATGTTAAAAAGAGCAGCATCGGCATGCTTTTCACGTCGTTTGGTAGAAATCCACACGCGCGTTCTGCCAAAAGCACCATTTGCATGCATATCGTGTGGTTTTGCAGAAAACTGCGTCCGCGTCTACCAAGAGATGCATGTGCATGCTAAAAACGCGTTTTGGCACAAATCCATGTGCGGATGTTAAAAAGAGCAGCATCGGCATGCTTTTCACGTCGTTTGGTAGAAATCCACGCGCGCGTTCTGCCAAAAGCACCATTTGCATGCATATCGTGTGGTTTTGCAGAAAACTGCGTCCGCGTCTACCAAAAGATGCATGCGCATGCTTAAAACGCGTTTTGGCACAAATCCATGTGCGGGTGCTAAAAAGAGCAGCATCGGCATGCTTTTCACGTCGTTTGGTAGAAATCCACACGCGCGTTCTGCCAAAAGCACCATTTGCATGCATATCGTGTGGTTTTGCAGAAAACTGCGTCCGCGTCTACCAAAAGATGCATGTGCATGCTAAAAAGGCGTTTTGGCACAAATCCATGTGCGGATGTAAAAAAGAGCAGCATCGGCATGCTTTTCACGTCGTTTGGTAGAAATCCACACGCGCGTTCTGCCAAAAGCACCATTTGCATGCATATCGTGTGGTTTTGCAGAAAACTGCGTCCGCGTCTACCAAAAGATGCATGTGCATGCTAAAAACGCGTTTTGGCACAAATCCATGTGCGGATGTTAAAAAGAGCAGCATCGGCATGCTTTTCACGTCGTTTGGTAGAAATCCACGCGCGCGTTCTGCCAAAAGCACCATTTGCATGCATATCGTGTGGTTTTGCAGAAAACTGCGTCCGCGTCTACCAAAAGATGCATGTGCATGCTAAAAACGCGTTTTGGCACAAATCCATGTGCGGGTGCTAAAAAGAGCAGCATCGGCATGCTTTTCACGTCGTTTGGTAGAAATCCACACGCGCGTTCTGCCAAAAGCACCATTTGCATGCCTATCGTGTGGTTTTGCAGAAAACTGCGTCCGCGTCTACCAAAAGATGCATGTGCATGCTAAAAACGCGTTTTGGCACAAATCCATGTGCGGATGTTAAAAAGAGCAGCATCGGCATGCTTTTCACGTCGTTTGGTAGAAATCCACACGCGCGTTCTGCCAAAAGCACCATTTGCATGCATATCGTGTGGTTTTGCAGAAAACTGCGTCCGCGTCTACCAAAAGATGCATGTGCATGCTAAAAACGCGTTTTGGCACAAATCCATGTGCGGATGTTAAAAAGAGCAGCATCGGCATGCTTTTCACGTCGTTTGGTAGAAATCCACACGCGCGTTCTGCCAAAAGCACCATTTGCATGCATATCGTGTGGTTTTGCAGAAAACTGCGTCCGCGTCTACCAAAAGATGCATGTGCATGCTAAAAACGCGTTTTGGCACAAATCCATGTGCGGATGTTAAAAAGAGCAGCATCGGCATGCTTTTCACGTCGTTTGGTAGAAATCCACGCGCGCGGTCTGCCAAAAGCACCATTTGCATGCCTATCGTGTGGTTTTGCAGAAAACTGCGTCCGCGTCTACCAAAAGATGCATGCGCATGCATAAAACGCGTTTTGGCACAAATCCATGTGCGGGTGCTAAAAAGAGCAGCATCGGCATGCTTTTCACGTCGTTTGGTAGAAATCCACACGCGCGTTCTGCCACAAGCACCATTTGCATGCCTATCGTGTGGTTTTGCAGAAAACTGCGTCCGCGTCTACCAAAAGATGCATGCGCATGCTTAAAACGCGCTTTGGCACAAATCCATGTGCGGATGTTAAAAAGAGCAGCATCGGCATGCTTTTCACGTCGTTTGGTAGAAATCCACACACGCGTTCTGCCAAAAGCACCATTTGCATGCATAGCGTGTGGTTTTGCAGAAAACTGCGTCCGCGTCTACCAAAAGATGCATGTGCATGCTAAAAACGCGTTTTGGCACAAATCCATGTGCGGGTGCTAAAAAGAGCAGCATCGGCATGCTTTCCACGTCGTTTGGTAGAAATCCACAAGCGCGTTCTGCCAAAAGCACCATTTGCATGCCTATCGTGTGGTTTTGCAGAAAACTGCGTCCGCGTCTACCAAAAGATGCATGTGCATGCTAAAAACGCGTTTTGGCACAAATCCATGTGCGGATGTTAAAAAGAGCAGCATCGGCATGCTTTTCACGTCGTTTGGTAGAAATCCACACGCGCGTTCTGCCAAAAGCACCATTTGCATGCATATCGTGTGGTTTTGCAGAAAACTGCGTCCGCGTCTACCAAAATATGCATGTGCATGCTAAAAACGCGTTTTGGCACAAATCCATGTGCGGGTGCTAAAAAGAGCAGCATCGGCATGCTTTTCACGTCGTTTGGTAGAAATCCACACGCGCGTTCTGCCAAAAGCACCATTTGCATGCCTATCGTGTGGTTTTGCAGAAAACTGCGTCCGCGTCTACCAAAAGATGCATGTGCATGCTAAAAACGCGTTTTGGCACAAATCCATGTGCGGATGTTAAAAAGAGCAGCATCGGCATGCTTTTCACGTCGTTTGGTAGAAATCCACACGCGCGTTCTGCCAAAAGCACCATTTGCATGCATATCGTGTGGTTTTGCAGAAAACTGCGTCCGCGTCTACCAAAAGATGCATGTGCATGCTAAAAACGCGTTTTGGCACAAATCCATGTGCGGATGTTAAAAAGAGCAGCATCGGCATGCTTTTCACGTCGTTTGGTAGAAATCCACACGCGCGTTCTGCCAAAAGCACCATTTGCATGCATATCGTGTGGTTTTGCAGAAAACTGCGTCCGCGTCTACCAAAAGATGCATGTGCATGCTAAAAACGCGTTTTGGCACAAATCCATGTGCGGATGTTAAAAAGAGCAGCATCGGCATGCTTTTCACGTCGTTTGGTAGAAATCCACGCGCGCGGTCTGCCAAAAGCACCATTTGCATGCCTATCGTGTGGTTTTGCAGAAAACTGCGTCCGCGTCTACCAAAAGATGCATGCGCATGCTTAAAACGCGTTTTGGCACAAATCCATGTGCGGGTGCTAAAAAGAGCAGCATCGGCATGCTTTTCACGTCGTTTGGTAGAAATCCACACGCGCGTTCTGCCAAAAGCACCATTTGCATGCCTATCGTGTGGTTTTGCAGAAAACTGCGTCCGCGTCTACCAAAAGATGCATGCGCATGCTTAAAACGCGCTTTGGCACAAATCCATGTGCGGATGTTAAAAAGAGCAGCATCGGCATGCTTTTCACGTCGTTTGGTAGAAATCCACACACGCGTTCTGCCAAAAGCACCATTTGCATGCATAGCGTGTGGTTTTGCAGAAAACTGCGTCCGCGTCTACCAAAAGATGCATGTGCATGCTAAAAACGCGTTTTGGCACAAATCCATGTGCGGGTGCTAAAAAGAGCAGCATCGGCATGCTTTCCACGTCGTTTGGTAGAAATCCACAAGCGCGTTCTGCCAAAAGCACCATTTGCATGCCTATCGTGTGGTTTTGCAGAAAACTGCGTCCGCGTCTACCAAAAGATGCATGTGCATGCTAAAAACGCGTTTTGGCACAAATCCATGTGCGGATGTTAAAAAGAGCAGCATCGGCATGCTTTTCACGTCGTTTGGTAGAAATCCACACGCGCGTTCTGCCAAAAGCACCATTTGCATGCATATCGTGTGGTTTTGCAGAAAACTGCGTCCGCGTCTACCAAAATATGCATGTGCATGCTAAAAACGCGTTTTGGCACAAATCCATGTGCGGATGTTAAAAAGAGCAGCATCGGCATGCTTTTCACGTCGTTTGGTAGAAATCCACACGCGCGTTCTGCCAAAAGCACCATTTGCATGCATATCGTGTGGTTTTGCAGAAAACTGCGTCCGCGTCTACCAAAAGATGCATGCGCATGCTTAAAACGCGTTTTGGCACAAATCCATGTGCGGATGTTAAAAAGAGCAGCATCGGCATGCTTTTCACGTCGTTTGGTAGAAATCCACACGCGCGTTCTGCCAAAAGCACCATTTGCATGCATATCGTGTGGTTTTGCAGAAAACTGCGTCCGCGTCTACCAAAAGATGCATGTGCATGCTAAAAACGCGCTTTGGCACAAATCCATGTGCGGATGTTAAAAAGAGCAGCATCGGCATGCTTTTCACGTCGTTTGGTAGAAATCCACACGCGCGTTCTGCCAAAAGCACCATTTGCATGCATATCGTGTGGTTTTGCAGAAAACTGCGTCCGCGTCTACCAAAAGATGCATGTGCATGCTAAAAACGCGTTTTGGCAAAAATCCATGTGCGGATGTTAAAAAGAGCAGCATCGGCATGCTTTTCACGTCGTTTGGTAGAAATCCACACGCGCGTTCTGCAAAAGCACCATTTGCATGCATATCGTGTGGTTTTGCAGAAAACTGCGTCCGCGTCTACCAAAAGATGCATGCGCATGCTAAAAACGCGTTTTGGCACAAATCCATGTGCGGATGTTAAAAAGAGCAGCATCGGCATCCTTTTCACGTCGTTTGGTAGAAATCCACGCGCGCGTTCTGCCAAAAGCACCATTTGCATGCATATCGTGTGGTTTTGCAGAAAACTGCGTCCGCGTCTACCAAAAGATGCATGCGCATGCTTAAAACGCGTTTTGGCACAAATCCATGTGCGGGTGCTAAAAAGAGCAGCATCGGCATGCTTTTCACGTCGTTTGGTAGAAATCCACACGCGCGTTCTGCCAAAAGCACCATTTGCATGCCTATCGTGTGGTTTTGCAGAAAACTGCGTCCGCGTCTACCAAAAGATGCATGCGAATGCTTAAAACGCGCTTTGGCACAAATCCATGTGCGGATGTTAAAAAGAGCAGCATCGGCATGCTTTTCACGTCGTTTGGTAGAAATCCACGCGCGCGTTCTGCCAAAAGCACCATTTGCATGCATATCGTGTGGTTTTGCAGAAAACTGCGTCCGCGTCTACCAAAAGATGCATGCGCATGCTTCAAACGCGCTTTGGCACAAATCCATGTGCGGATGTTAAAAAGAGCAGCATCGGCATGCTTTTCACGTCGTTTGGTAGAAATCCACACGCGCGTTCTGCCAAAAGCACCATTTGCATGCCTATCGTGTGGTTTTGCAGAAAACTGCGTCCGCGTCTACCAAAAGATGCATGCGCATGCTTAAAACGCGCTTTGGCACAAATCCATGTGCGGATGTTAAAAAGAGCAGCATCGGCATGCTTTTCACGTCGTTTGGTAGAAATCCACACGCGCGTTCTGCCAAAAGCACCATTTGCATGCCTATCGTGTGGTTTTGCAGAAAACTGCGTCCGCGTCTACCAAAAGATGCATGCGAATGCTTAAAACGCGCTTTGGCACAAATCCATGTGCGGATGTTAAAAAGAGCAGCATCGGCATGCTTTTCACGTCGTTTGGTAGAAATCCACGCGCGCGTTCTGCCAAAAGCACCATTTGCATGCATATCGTGTGGTTTTGCAGAAAACTGCGTCCGCGTCTACCAAAAGATGCATGCGCATGCTTCAAACGCGCTTTGGCACAAATCCATGTGCGGATGTTAAAAAGAGCAGCATCGGCATGCTTTTCACGTCGTTTGGTAGAAATCCACACGCGCGTTCTGCCAAAAGCACCATTTGCATGCCTATCGTGTGGTTTTGCAGAAAACTGCGTCCGCGTCTACCAAAAGATGCATGCGCATGCTTAAAACGCGCTTTGGCACAAATCCATGTGCGGATGTTAAAAAGAGCAGCATCGGCATGCTTTTCACGTCGTTTGGTAGAAATCCACACGCGCGTTCTGCCAAAAGCACCATTTGCATGCCTATCGTGTGGTTTTGCAGAAAACTGCGTCCGCGTCTACCAAAAGATGCATGCGAATGCTTAAAACGCGCTTTGGCACAAATCCATGTGCGGATGTTAAAAAGAGCAGCATCGGCATGCTTTTCACGTCGTTTGGTAGAAATCCACGCGCGCGTTCTGCCAAAAGCACCATTTGCATGCATATCGTGTGGTTTTGCAGAAAACTGCGTCCGCGTCTACCAAAAGATGCATGCGCATGCTTCAAACGCGCTTTGGCACAAATCCATGTGCGGATGTTAAAAAGAGCAGCATCGGCATGCTTTTCACGTCGTTTGGTAGAAATCCACACGCGCGTTCTGCCAAAAGCACCATTTGCATGCCTATCGTGTGGTTTTGCAGAAAACTGCGTCCGCGTCTACCAAAAGATGCATGCGCATGCTTAAAACGCGTTTTGGCACAAATCCATGTGCGGGTGCTAAAAAGAGCAGCATCGGCATGCTTTTCACGTCGTTTGGTAGAAATCCACACGCGCGTTCTGCCAAAAGCACCATTTGCATGCATATCGTGTGGTTTTGCAGAAAACTGCGTCCGCGTCTACCAAAAGATGCATGTGCATGCTAAAAACGCGTTTTGGCACAAATCCATGTGCGGGTGCTAAAAAGAGCAGCATCGGCATGCTTTTCACGTCGTTTGGTAGAAATCCACACGCGCGTTCTGCCAAAAGCACCATTTGCATGCCTATCGTGTGGTTTTGCAGAAAACTGCGTCCGCGTCTACCAAAAGATGCATGCGCATGCTTAAAACGCGCTTTGGCACAAATCCATGTGCGGATGTTAAAAAGAGCAGCATCGGCATGCTTTTCACGTCGTTTGGTAGAAATCCACGCGCGCGTTCTGCCAAAAGCACCATTTGCATGCATATCGTGTGGTTTTGCAGAAAACTGCGTCCGCGTCTACCAAAAGATGCATGCGCATGCTTAAAACGCGTTTTGGCACAAATCCATGTGCGGGTGCTAAAAAGAGCAGCATCGGCATGCTTTTCACGTCGTTTGGTAGAAATCCACACGCGCGTTCTGCCAAAAGCACCATTTGCATGCATATCGTGTGGTTTTGCAGAAAACTGCGTCCGCGTCTACCAAAAGATGCATGTGCATGCTAAAAACGCGCTTTGGCACAAATCCATGTGCGGATGTTAAAAAGAGCAGCATCGGCATGCTTTTCACGTCGTTTGGTAGAAATCCACACGCGCGTTCTGCCAAAAGCACCATTTGCATGCATATCGTGTGGTTTTGCAGAAAACTGCGTCCGCGTCTACCAAAAGATGCATGTGCATGCTAAAAACGCGTTTTGGCACAAATCCATGTGCGGATGTTAAAAAGAGCAGCATCGGCATGCTTTTCACGTCGTTTGGTAGAAATCCACACGCGCGTTCTGCCAAAAGCACCATTTGCATGCATATCGTGTGGTTTTGCAGAAAACTGCGTCCGCGTCTACCAAAAGATGCATGTGCATGCTAAAAACGCGTTTTGGCACAAATCCATGTGCGGATGTTAAAAAGAGCAGCATCGGCATGCTTTTCACGTCGTTTGGTAGAAATCCACGCGCGCGTTCTGCCAAAAGCACCATTTGCATGCATATCGTGTGGTTTTGCAGAAAACTGCGTCCGCGTCTACCAAAAGATGCATGTGCATGCTAAAACGCGTTTTGGCACAAATCCATGTGCGGGTGCTAAAAAGAGCAGCATCGGCATGCTTTTCACGTCGTTTGGTAGAAATCCACACGCGCGTTCTGCCAAAAGCACCATTTGCATGCCTATCGTGTGGTTTTGCAGAAAACTGCGTCCGCGTCTACCAAAAGATGCATGTGCATGCTAAAAACGCGTTTTGGCACAAATCATGTGCGGATGTTAAAAAGAGCAGCATCGGCATGCTTTTCACGTCGTTTGGTAGAAATCCACACGCGCGTTCTGCCAAAAGCACCATTTGCATGCATATCGTGTGGTTTTGCAGAAAACTGCGTCCGCGTCTACCAAAAGATGCATGTGCATGCTAAAAACGCGTTTTGGCACAAATCCATGTGCGGATGTTAAAAAGAGCAGCATCGGCATGCTTTTCACGTCGTTTGGTAGAAATCCACACGCGCGTTCTGCCAAAAGCACCATTTGCATGCATATCGTGTGGTTTTGCAGAAAACTGCGTCCGCGTCTACCAAAAGATGCATGTGCATGCTAAAACGCGTTTTGGCACAAATCCATGTGCGGATGTTAAAAAGAGCAGCATCGGCATGCTTTTCACGTCGTTTGGTAGAAATCCACGCGCGCGGTCTGCCAAAAGCACCATTTGCATGCCTATCGTGTGGTTTTGCAGAAAACTGCGTCCGCGTCTACCAAAAGATGCATGCGCATGCTTAAAACGCGTTTTGGCACAAATCCATGTGCGGGTGCTAAAAAGAGCAGCATCGGCATGCTTTTCACGTCGTTTGGTAGAAATCCACACGCGCGTTCTGCCAAAAGCACCATTTGCATGCCTATCGTGTGGTTTTGCAGAAAACTGCGTCCGCGTCTACCAAAAGATGCATGCGCATGCTTAAAACGCGCTTTGGCACAAATCCATGTGCGGATGTTAAAAAGAGCAGCATCGGCATGCTTTTCACGTCGTTTGGTAGAAATCCACACACGCGTTCTGCCAAAAGCACCATTTGCATGCATAGCGTGTGGTTTTGCAGAAAACTGCGTCCGCGTCTACCAAAAGATGCATGTGCATGCTAAAAACGCGTTTTGGCACAAATCCATGTGCGGGTGCTAAAAAGAGCAGCATCGGCATGCTTTCCACGTCGTTTGTAGAAATCCACAAGCGCGTTCTGCCAAAAGCACCATTTGCATGCCTATCGTGTGGTTTTGCAGAAAACTGCGTCCGCGTCTACCAAAAGATGCATGTGCATGCTAAAAACGCGTTTTGGCACAAATCCATGTGCGGATGTTAAAAAGAGCAGCATCGGCATGCTTTTCACGTCGTTTGGTAGAAATCCACACGCGCGTTCTGCCAAAAGCACCATTTGCATGCATATCGTGTGGTTTTGCAGAAAACTGCGTCCGCGTCTACCAAAATATGCATGTGCATGCTAAAAACGCGTTTTGGCACAAATCCATGTGCGGGTGCTAAAAAGAGCAGCATCGGCATGCTTTTCACGTCGTTTGGTAGAAATCCACACGCGCGTTCTGCCAAAAGCACCATTTGCATGCCTATCGTGTGGTTTTGCAGAAAACTGCGTCCGCGTCTACCAAAAGATGCATGTGCATGCTAAAAACGCGTTTGGCACAAATCCATGTGCGGATGTTAAAAAGAGCAGCATCGGCATGCTTTTCACGTCGTTTGGTAGAAATCCACACGCGCGTTCTGCCAAAAGCACCATTTGCATGCATATCGTGTGGTTTTGCAGAAAACTGCGTCCGCGTCTACCAAAAGATGCATGTGCATGCTAAAAACGCGTTTTGGCACAAATCCATGTGCGGATGTTAAAAAGAGCAGCATCGGCATGCTTTTCACGTCGTTTGGTAGAAATCCACACGCGCGTTCTGCCAAAAGCACCATTTGCATGCATATCGTGTGGTTTTGCAGAAAACTGCGTCCGCGTCTACCAAAAGATGCATGTGCATGCTAAAAACGCGTTTTGGCACAAATCCATGTGCGGATGTTAAAAAGAGCAGCATCGGCATGCTTTTCACGTCGTTTGGTAGAAATCCACGCGCGCGGTCTGCCAAAAGCACCATTTGCATGCCTATCGTGTGGTTTTGCAGAAAACTGCGTCCGCGTCTACCAAAAGATGCATGCGCATGCTTAAAACGCGTTTTGGCACAAATCCATGTGCGGGTGCTAAAAAGAGCAGCATCGGCATGCTTTTCACGTCGTTTGGTAGAAATCCACACGCGCGTTCTGCCAAAAGCACCATTTGCATGCCTATCGTGTGGTTTTGCAGAAAACTGCGTCCGCGTCTACCAAAAGATGCATGCGCATGCTTAAAACGCGCTTTGGCACAAATCCATGTGCGGGTGCTAAAAAGAGCAGCATCGGCATGCTTTCCACGTCGTTTGGTAGAAATCCACAAGCGCGTTCTGCCAAAAGCACCATTTGCATGCCTATCGTGTGGTTTTGCAGAAAACTGCGTCCGCGTCTACCAAAAGATGCATGTGCATGCTAAAAACGCGTTTTGGCACAAATCCATGTGCGGATGTTAAAAAGAGCAGCATCGGCATGCTTTTCACGTCGTTTGGTAGAAATCCACACGCGCGTTCTGCCAAAAGCACCATTTGCATGCATATCGTGTGGTTTTGCAGAAAATTGCGTCCGCGTCTACCAAAATATGCATGTGCATGCTAAAAACGCGTTTTGGCACAAATCCATGTGCGGATGTTAAAAAGAGCAGCATCGGCATGCTTTTCACGTCGTTTGGTAGAAATCCACACGCGCGTTCTGCCAAAAGCACCATTTGTATGCATATCGTGTGGTTTTGCAGAAAACTGCGTCCGCGTCTACCAAAAGATGCATGCGCATGCTTAAAACGCGTTTTGGCACAAATCCATGTGCGGATGTTAAAAAGAGCAGCATCGGCATGCTTTTCACGTCGTTTGGTAGAAATCCACACGCGCGTTCTGCCAAAAGCACCATTTGCATGCATATCGTGTGGTTTTGCAGAAAACTGCGTCCGCGTCTACCAAAAGATGCATGTGCATGCTAAAAACGCGCTTTGGCACAAATCCATGTGCGGATGTTAAAAAGAGCAGCATCGGCATGCTTTTCACGTCGTTTGGTAGAAATCCACACGCGCGTTCTGCCAAAAGCACCATTTGCATGCATATCGTGTGGTTTTGCAGAAAACTGCGTCCGCGTCTACCAAAAGATGCATGTGCATGCTAAAAACGCGTTTTGGCAAAAATCCATGTGCGGATGTTAAAAAGAGCAGCATCGGCATGCTTTTCACGTCGTTTGGTAGAAATCCACACGCGCGTTCTGCAAAAGCACCATTTGCATGCATATCGTGTGGTTTTGCAGAAAACTGCGTCCGCGTCTACCAAAAGATGCATGCGCATGCTAAAAACGCGTTTTGGCACAAATCCATGTGCGGATGTTAAAAAGAGCAGCATCGGCATCCTTTTCACGTCGTTTGGTAGAAATCCACGCGCGCGTTCTGCCAAAAGCACCATTTGCATGCATATCGTGTGGTTTTGCAGAAAACTGCGTCCGCGTCTACCAAAAGATGCATGCGCATGCTTAAAACGCGTTTTGGCACAAATCCATGTGCGGGTGCTAAAAAGAGCAGCATCGGCATGCTTTTCACGTCGTTTGGTAGAAATCCACACGCGCGTTCTGCCAAAAGCACCATTTGCATGCCTATCGTGTGGTTTTGCAGAAAACTGCGTCCGCGTCTACCAAAAGATGCATGCGAATGCTTAAAACGCGCTTTGGCACAAATCCATGTGCGGATGTTAAAAAGAGCAGCATCGGCATGCTTTTCACGTCGTTTGGTAGAAATCCACGCGCGCGTTCTGCCAAAAGCACCATTTGCATGCATATCGTGTGGTTTTGCAGAAAACTGCGTCCGCGTCTACCAAAAGATGCATGCGCATGCTTAAAACGCGTTTTGGCACAAATCCATGTGCGGGTGCTAAAAAGAGCAGCATCGGCATGCTTTTCACGTCGTTTGTAGAAATCCACACGCGCGTTCTGCCAAAAGCACCATTTGCATGCATATCGTGTGGTTTTGCAGAAAACTGCGTCCGCGTCTACCAAAGATGCATGTGCATGCTAAAAACGCGTTTTGGCACAAATCCATGTGCGGTGCTAAAAAGAGCAGCATCGGCATGCTTTTCACGTCGTTTGGTAGAAATCCACACGCGCGTTCTGCCAAAAGCACCATTTGCATGCCTATCGTGTGGTTTTGCAGAAAACTGCGTCCGCGTCTACCAAAAGATGCATGCGCATGCTTAAAACGCGCTTTGGCACAAATCCATGTGCGGATGTTAAAAAGAGCAGCATCGGCATGCTTTTCACGTCGTTTGGTAGAAATCCACACGCGCGTTCTGCCAAAAGCACCATTTGCATGCATATCGTGTGGTTTTGCAGAAAACTGCGTCCGCGTCTACCAAAAGATGCATGCGCATGCTTAAAACGCGCTTTGGCACAAATCCATGTGCGGATGTTAAAAAGAGCAGCATCGGCATGCTTTTCACGTCGTTTGGTAGAAATCCACACGCGCGTTCTGCCAAAAGCACCATTTGCATGCCTATCGTGTGGTTTTGCAGAAAACTGCGTCCGCGTCTACCAAAAGATGCATGCGCATGCTTAAAACGCGCTTTGGCACAAATCCATGTGCGGATGTTAAAAAGAGCAGCATCGGCATGCTTTTCACGTCGTTTGGTAGAAATCCACGCGCGCGTTCTGCCAAAAGCACCATTTGCATGCATATCGTGTGGTTTTGCAGAAAACTGCGTCCGCGTCTACCAAAAGATGCATGCGCATGCTTAAAACGCGTTTTGGCACAAATCCATGTGCGGGTGCTAAAAAGAGCAGCATCGGCATGCTTTTCACGTCGTTTGGTAGAAATCCACACGCGCGTTCTGCCAAAAGCACCATTTGCATGCATATCGTGTGGTTTTGCAGAAAACTGCGTCCGCGTCTACCAAAAGATGCATGTGCATGCTAAAAACGCGTTTTGGCACAAATCCATGTGCGGATGTTAAAAAGAGCAGCATCGGCATGCTTTTCACGTCGTTTGGTAGAAATCCACACGCGCGTTCTGCCAAAAGCACCATTTGCATGCATATCGTGTGGTTTTGCAGAAAACTGCGTCCGCGTCTACCAAAAGATGCATGCGCATGCTAAAAACGCGTTTTGGCACAAATCCATGTGCGGATGTTAAAAAGAGCAGCATCGGCATGCTTTTCACGTCGTTTGGTAGAAATCCACACGCGCGTTCTGCCAAAAGCACCATTTGCATGCATATCGTGTGGTTTTGCAGAAAACTGCGTCCGCGTCTACCAAAAGATGCATGTGCATGCTAAAAACGCGTTTTGGCACAAATCCATGTGCGGATGTTAAAAAGAGCAGCATCGGCATGCTTTTCACGTCGTTTGGTAGAAATCCACGCGCGCGTTCTGCCAAAAGCACCATTTGCATGCTTATCGTGTGGTTTTGCAGAAAACTGCGTCCGCGTCTACCAAAAGATGCATGCGCATGCTTAAAACGCGCTTTGGCACAAATCCATGTGCGGATGTTAAAAAGAGCAGCATCGGCATGCTTTTCACGTCGTTTGGTAGAAATCCACACGCGCGTTCTGGCAAAAGCACCATTTGCATGCCTATCGTGTGGTTTTGCAGAAAACTGCGTCCGCGTCTACCAAAAGATGCATGCGAATGCTTAAAACGCGCTTTGGCACAAATCCATGTGCGGATGTTAAAAAGAGCAGCATCGGCATGCTTTTCACGTCGTTTGGTAGAAATCCACGCGCGCGTTCTGCCAAAAGCACCATTTGCATGCATATCGTGTGGTTTTGCAGAAAACTGCGTCCGCGTCTACCAAAAGATGCATGTGCATGCTAAAAACGCGTTTTGGCACAAATCCATGTGCGGATGTTAAAAAGAGCAGCATCGGCATGCTTTTCACGTCGTTTGGTAGAAATCCACACGCGCGTTCTGCCAAAAGCACCATTTGCATGCATATCGTGTGGTTTTGCAGAAAACTGCGTCCGCGTCTACCAAAAGATGCATGTGCATGCTAAAAACGCGTTTTGGCACAAATCCATGTGCGGATGTTAAAAAGAGCAGCATCGGCATGCTTTTCACGTCGTTTGGTAGAAATCCACGCGCGCGTTCTGCCAAAAGCACCATTTGCATGCCTATCGTGTGGTTTTGCAGAAAACTGCGTCCGCGTCTACCAAAAGATGCATGCGCATGCTTAAAACGCGTTTTGGCACAAATCCATGTGCGGGTGCTAAAAAGAGCAGCATCGGCATGCTTTTCACGTCGTTTGGTAGAAATCCACACGCGCGTTCTGCCAAAAGCACCATTTGCATGCCTATCGTGTGGTTTTGCTGAAAACTGCGTCCGCGTCTACCAAAAGATGCATGCGCATGCTTAAAACGCGTTTTGGCACAAATCCATGTGCGGATGTAAAAAGAGCAGCATCGGCATGCTTTTCACGTCGTTTGGTAGAAATCCACACGCGCGTTCTGCCAAAAGCACCATTTGCATGCATATCGTGTGGTTTTGCAGAAAACTGCGTCCGCGTCTACCAAAAGATGCATGTGCATGCTAAAAACGCGTTTTGGCACAAATCCATGTGCGGATGTTAAAAAGAGCAGCATCGGCATGCTTTTCACGTCGTTTGGTAGAAATCCACACGCGCGTTCTGCCAAAAGCACCATTTGCATGCATATCGTGTGGTTTTGCAGAAAACTGCGTCCGCGTCTACCAAAAGATGCATGCGCATGCTAAAAACGCGTTTTGGCACAAATCCATGTGCGGATGTTAAAAAGAGCAGCATCGGCATGCTTTTCACGTCGTTTGGTAGAAATCCACACGTGCGTTCTGCCAAAAGCACCATTTGCATGCCTATCGCGTGGTTTTGCAGAAAACTGCGTCCGCGTCTACCAAAAGATGCATGCGCATGCTTAAAACGCGCTTGGGCACAAATCCATGTGCGGGTGCTAAAAAGAGCAGCATCGGCATGCTTTTCACGTCGTTTGGTAGAAATCCACACGGGCGTTCTGCCAAAAGCACCATTTGCATGCATATCGTGTGGTTTTGCAGAAAACTGCGTCCGCGTCTACCAAAAGATGCATGTGCATGCTAAAAACGCGTTTTGGCACAAATCCATGTGCGGATGTTAAAAAGAGCAGCATCGGCATGCTTTTCACGTCGTTTGGTAGAAATCCACACGCGCGTTCTGCCAAAAGCACCATTTGCATGCATATCGTGTGGTTTTGCAGAAAACTGCGTCCGCGTCTACCAAAAGATGCATGTGCATGCTAAAAACGCGTTTTGGCACAAATCCATGTGCGGATGTTAAAAAGAGCAGCATCGGCATGCTTTTCACGTCGTTTGGTAGAAATCCACGCGCGCATTCTGCCAAAAGCACCATTTGCATGCCTATCGTGTGGTTTTGCAGAAAACTGCGTCCGCGTCTACCAAAAGATGCATGCGCATGCTTAAAACGCGTTTTGGCACAAATCCATGTGCGGGTGCTAAAAAGAGCAGCATCGGCATGCTTTTCACGTCGTTTGGTAGAAATCCACACGCGCGTTCTGCCAAAAGCACCATTTGCATGCCTATCGTGTGGTTTTGCAGAAAACTGCGTCCGCGTCTACCAAAAGATGCATGCGCATGCTTAAAACGCGTTTTGGCACAAATCCATGTGCGGATGTAAAAAGAGCAGCATCGGCATGCTTTTCACGTCGTTTGGTAGAAATCCACACGCGCGTTCTGCCAAAAGCACCATTTGCATGCATATCGTGTGGTTTTGCAGAAAACTGCGTCCGCGTCTACCAAAAGATGCATGTGCATGCTAAAAACGCGTTTTGGCACAAATCCATGTGCGGATGTTAAAAAGAGCAGCATCGGCATGCTTTTCACGTCGTTTGGTAGAAATCCACACGCGCGTTCTGCCAAAAGCACCATTTGCATGCATATCGTGTGGTTTTGCAGAAAACTGCGTCCGCGTCTACCAAAAGATGCATGCGCATGCTAAAAACGCGTTTTGGCACAAATCCATGTGCGGATGTTAAAAAGAGCAGCATCGGCATGCTTTTCACGTCGTTTGGTAGAAATCCACACGTGCGTTCTGCCAAAAGCACCATTTGCATGCCTATCGTGTGGTTTTGCAGAAAACTGCGTCCGCGTCTACCAAAAGATACATGCGCATGCTTAAAACGCGCTTGGGCACAAATCCATGTGCGGGTGCTAAAAAGAGCAGCATCGGCATGCTTTTCACGTCGTTTGGTAGAAATCCACACGCGCGTTCTGCCAAAAGCACCATTTGCATGCCTATCGTGTGGTTTTGCAGAAAACTGCGTCCGCGTCTACCAAAAGATGCATGCGCATGCTTAAAACGCGCTTTGGCACAAATCCATGTGCGGATGTTAAAAAGAGCAGCATCGGCATGCTTTTCACGTCGTTTGGTAGAAATCCACACGCGCGTTCTGCCAAAAGCACCATTTGCATGCATAGCGTGTGGTTTTGCAGAAAACTGCGTCCGCGTCTACCAAAAGATGCATGTGCATGCTAAAAACGCGTTTTGGCACAAATCCATGTGCGGGTGCTAAAAAGAGCAGCATCGGCATGCTTTTCACGTCGTTTGGTAGAAATCCACACGCGCGTTCTGCCAAAAGCACCATTTGCATGCCTATCGTGTGGTTTTGCAGAAAACTGCGTCCGCGTCTACCAAAAGATGCATGCGCATGCTTAAAACGCGCTTTGGCACATATCCATGTGCGGATGTTAAAAAGAGCAGCATCGGCATGCTTTTCACGTCGTATGGTAGAAATCCACGCGCGCGTTCTGCCAAAAGCACCATTTGCATGCATATCGTGTGGTTTTGCAGAAAACTGCGTCCGCGTCTACCAAAAGATGCATGCGCATGCTTAAAACGCGTTTTGGCACAAATCCATGTGCGGGTGCTAAAAAGAGCAGCATCGGCATGCTTTTCACGTCGTTTGGTAGAAATCCACACGCGCGTTCTGCCAAAAGCACCATTTGCATGCCTATCGTGTGGTTTTGCAGAAAACTGCGTCCGCGTCTACCAAAAGATGCATGCGCATGCTTAAAACGCGCTTTGGCACAAATCCATGTGCGGATGTTAAAAAGAGCAGCATCGGCATGCTTTTCACGTCGTTTGGTAGAAATCCACACGCGCGTTCTGCCAAAAGCACCATTTGCATGCATATCGTGTGGTTTTGCAGAAAACTGCGTCCGCGTCTACCAAAAGATGCATGTGCATGCTAAAAACGCGTTTTGGCACAAATCCATGTGCGGATGTTAAAAAGAGCAGCATCGGCATGCTTTTCACGTCGTTTGGTAGAAATCCACACGCGCGTTCTGCCAAAAGCACCATTTGCATGCCTATCGTGTGGTTTTGCAGAAAACTGCGTCCGCGTCTACCAAAAGATGCATGCGCATGCTTAAAACGCGCTTTGGCACAAATCCATGTGCGGATGTTAAAAAGAGCAGCATCGGCATGCTTTTCACGTCGTTTGGTAGAAATCCACGCGCGCGTTCTGCCAAAAGCACCATTTGCATGCATATCGTGTGGTTTTGCAGAAAACTGCGTCCGCGTCTACCAAAAGATGCATGCGCATGCTTAAAACGCGTTTTGGCACAAATCCATGTGCGGGTGCTAAAAAGAGCAGCATCGGCATGCTTTTCACGTCGTTTGGTAGAAATCCACACGCGCGTTCTGCCAAAAGCACCATTTGCATGCATATCGTGTGGTTTTGCAGAAAACTGCGTCCGCGTCTACCAAAAGATGCATGTGCATGCTAAAAACGCGTTTTGGCACAAATCCATGTGCGGATGTTAAAAAGAGCAGCATCGGCATGCTTTTCACGTCGTTTGGTAGAAATCCACACGGGCGTTCTGCCAAAAGCACCATTTGCATGCATATCGTGTGGTTTTGCAGAAACCTGCGTCCGCGTCTACCAAAAGATGCATGCGCATGCTAAAACGCGTTTTGGCACAAATCCATGTGCGGATGTTAAAAAGAGCAGCATCGGCATGCTTTTCACGTCGTTTGGTAGAAATCCACACGCGCGTTCTGCCAAAAGCACCATTTGCATGCATATCGTGTGGTTTTGCAGAAAACTGCGTCCGCGTCTACCAAAAGATGCATGCGCATGCTTCAAACGCGCTTTGGCACAAATCCATGTGCGGATGTTAAAAAGAGCAGCATCGGCATGCTTTTCACGTCGTTTGGTAGAAATCCACACGCGCGTTCTGCCAAAAGCACCATTTGCATGCCTATCGTGTGGTTTTGCAGAAAACTGCGTCCGCGTCTACCAAAAGATGCATGCGCATGCTTAAAACGCGCTTTGGCACAAATCCATGTGCGGATGTTAAAAAGAGCAGCATCGGCATGCTTTTCACGTCGTTTGGTAGAAATCCACGCGCGCGTTCTGCCAAAAGCACCATTTGCATGCATATCGTGTGGTTTTGCAGAAAACTGCGTCCGCGTCTACCAAAAGATGCATGCGCATGCTTAAAACGCGTTTTGGCACAAATCCATGTGCGGGTGCTAAAAAGAGCAGCATCGGCATGCTTTTCACGTCGTTTGGTAGAAATCCACACGCGCGTTCTGCCAAAAGCACCATTTGCATGCATATCGTGTGGTTTTGCAGAAAACTGCGTCCGCGTCTACCAAAAGATGCATGTGCATGCTAAAAACGCGTTTTGGCACAAATCCATGTGCGGGTGCTAAAAAGAGCAGCATCGGCATGCTTTTCACGTCGTTTGGTAGAAATCCACACGCGCGTTCTGCAAAAGCACCATTTGCATGCCTATCGTGTGGTTTTGCAGAAAACTGCGTAAGCGTCTACCAAAAGATGCATGTGCATGCTAAAAACGCGTTTTGGCACAAATCCATGTGCGGATGTTAAAAAGAGCAGCATCGGCATGCTTTTCACGTCGTTTGGTAGAAATCCACACGCGCGTTCTGCAAAAGCACCATTTGCATGCATATCGTGTGGTTTTGCAGAAAACTGCGTCCGCGTCTACCAAAAGATGCATGTGCATGCTAAAAACGCGTTTTGGCACAAATCCATGTGCGGATGTTAAAAAGAGCAGCATCGGCATGCTTTTCACGTCGTTTGGTAGAAATCCACACGCGCGTTCTGCCAAAAGCACCATTTGCATGCATATCGTGTGGTTTTGCAGAAAACTGCGTCCGCGTCTACCAAAAGATGCATGTGCATGCTAAAAACGCGTTTTGGCACAAATCCATGTGCGGATGTTAAAAAGAGCAGCATCGGCATGCTTTTCACGTCGTTTGGTAGAAATCCACGCGCGCGTTCTGCCAAAAGCACCATTTGCATGCCTATCGTGTGGTTTTGCAGAAAACTGCGTCCGCGTCTACCAAAAGATGCATGCGCATGCTTAAAACGCGTTTTGGCACAAATCCATGTGCGGGTGCTAAAAAGAGCAGCATCGGCATGCTTTTCACGTCGTTTGGTAGAAATCCACACGCGCGTTCTGCCAAAAGCACCATTTGCATGCCTATCGTGTGGTGTTGCAGAAAACTGCGTCCGCGTCTACCAAAAGATGCATGCGCATGCTTAAAACGCGTTTTGGCACAAATCCATGTGCGGATGTAAAAAGAGCAGCATCGGCATGCTTTTCACGTCGTTTGGTAGAAATCCACACGCGCGTTCTGCCAAAAGCACCATTTGCATGCATATCGTGTGGTTTTGCAGAAAACTGCGTCCGCGTCTACCAAAAGATGCATGTGCATGCTAAAAACGCGTTTTGGCACAAATCCATGTGCGGATGTTAAAAAGAGCAGCATCGGCATGCTTTTCACGTCGTTTGGTAGAAATCCACACGCGCGTTCTGCCAAAAGCACCATTTGCATGCATATCGTGTGGTTTTGCAGAAAACTGCGTCCGCGTCTACCAAAAGATGCATGCGCATGCTAAAAACGCGTTTTGGCACAAATCCATGTGCGGATGTTAAAAAGAGCAGCATCGGCATGCTTTTCACGTCGTTTGGTAGAAATCCACACGTGCGTTCTGCCAAAAGCACCATTTGCATGCCTATCGTGTGGTTTTGCAGAAAACTGCGTCCGCGTCTACCAAAAGATGCATGCGCATGCTTAAAACGCGCTTGGGCACAAATCCATGTGCGGGTGCTAAAAAGAGCAGCATCGGCATGCTTTTCACGTCGTTTGGTAGAAATCCACACGCGCGTTCTGCCAAAAGCACCATTTGCATGCCTATCGTGTGGTTTTGCAGAAAACTGCGCCCGCGTCTACCAAAAGATGCATGCGCATGCTTAAAACGCGCTTTGGCACAAATCCATGTGCGGATGTTAAAAAGAGCAGCATCGGCATGCTTTTCACGTCGTTTGGTAGAAATCCACACGCGCGTTCTGCCAAAAGCACCATTTGCATGCATAGCGTGTGGTTTTGCAGAAAACTGCGTCCGCGTCTACCAAAAGATGCATGTGCATGCTAAAAACGCGTTTTGGCACAAATCCATGTGCGGGTGCTAAAAAGAGCAGCATCGGCATGCTTTTCACGTCGTTTGGTAGAAATCCACACGCGCGTTCTGCCAAAAGCACCATTTGCATGCCTATCGTGTGGTTTTGCAGAAAACTGCGTCCGCGTCTACCAAAAGATGCATGCGCATGCTTAAAACGCGCTTTGGCACAAATCCATGTGCGGATGTTAAAAAGAGCAGCATCGGCATGCTTTTCACGTCGTATGGTAGAAATCCACGCGCGCGTTCTGCCAAAAGCACCATTTGCATGCATATCGTGTGGTTTTGCAGAAAACTGCGTCCGCGTCTACCAAAAGATGCATGCGCATGCTTAAAATGCGTTTTGGCACAAATCCATGTGCGGATGTTAAAAAGAGCAGCATCGGCATGCTTTTCACGTCGGTTGGTAGAAATCCACACGCGCGTTCTGCCAAAAGCACCATTTGCATGCCTATCGTGTGGTTTTGCAGAAAACTGCGTCCGCGTCTACCAAAAGATGCATGCGGATGCTTAAAACGCGCTTTGGCACAAATCCATGTGCGGATGTTAAAAAGAGCAGCATCGGCATGCTTTTCACGTCGTTTGGTAGAAATCCACGCGCGCGTTCTGCCAAAAGCACCATTTGCATGCATATCGTGTGGTTTTGCAGAAAACTGCGTCCGCGTCTACCAAAAGATGCATGCGCATGCTTAAAAACGCGTTTTGGCACAAATCCATGTGCGGGTGCTAAAAAGAGCAGCATCGGCATGCTTTTCACGTCGTTTGGTAGAAATCCACACGCGCGTTCTGCCAAAAGCACCATTTGCATGCATATCGTGTGGTTTTGCAGAAAACTGCGTCCGCGTCTACCAAAAGATGCATGTGCATGCTAAAAACGCGTTTTGGCACAAATCCATGTGCGGATGTTAAAAAGAGCAGCATCGGCATGCTTTTCACGTCGTTTGGTAGAAATCCACACGCGCGTTCTGCCAAAAGCACCATTTGCATGCATATCGTGTGGTTTTGCAGAAAACTGCGTCCGCGTCTACCAAAAGATGCATGCGCATGCTAAAAACGCGTTTTGGCACAAATCCATGTGCGGATGTTAAAAAGAGCAGCATCGGCATGCTTTTCACGTCGTTTGGTAGAAATCCACACGCGCGTTCTGCCAAAAGCACCATTTGCATGCATATCGTGTGGTTTTGCAGAAAACTGCGTCCGCGTCTACCAAAAGATGCATGCGCATGCTTAAAACGCGCTTTGGCACAAATCCATGTGCGGATGTTAAAAAGAGCAGCATCGGCATGCTTTTCACGTCGTTTGGTAGAAATCCACACGCGCGTTCTGCCAAAAGCACCATTTGCATGCCTATCGTGTGGTTTTGCAGAAAACTGCGTCCGCGTCTACCAAAAGATGCATGCGCATGCTTAAAACGCGCTTTGGCACAAATCCATGTGCGGATGTTAAAAAGAGCAGCATCGGCATGCTTTTCACGTCGTTTGGTAGAAATCCACGCGCGCGTTCTGCCAAAAAGCACCATTTGCATGCATATCGTGTGGTTTTGCAGAAAACTGCGTCCGCGTTCTACCAAAAGATGCATGCGCATGCTTAAAACGCGTTTTGGCACAAATCCATGTGCGGGTGCTAAAAAGAGCAGCATCGGCATGCTTTTCACGTCGTTTGGTAGAAATCCACACGCGCGTTCTGCCAAAAGCACATTTGCATGCATATCGTGTGGTTTTGCAGAAAACTGCGTCGCGTCTACCAAAAGATGCATGTGCATGCTAAAAACGCGTTTTGGCACAAATCCATGTGCGGGTGCTAAAAAGAGCAGCATCGGCATGCTTTTCACGTCGTTTGGTAGAAATCCACACGCGCGTTCTGCCAAAAGCACCATTTGCATGCCTATCGTGTGGTTTTGCAGAAAACTGCGTCCGCGTCTACCAAAAGATGCATGCGCATGCTTAAAACGCGCTTTGGCACAAATCCATGTGCGGATGTTAAAAAGAGCAGCATCGGCATGCTTTTCACGTCGTTTGGTAGAAATCCACACGCGCGTTCTGCCAAAAGCACCATTTGCATGCATATCGTGTGGTTTTGCAGAAAACTGCGTCCGCGTCTACCAAAAGATGCATGTGCATGCTAAAAACGCGTTTTGGCACAAATCCATGTGCGGGTGCTAAAAGAGCAGCATCGGCATGCTTTTCACGTCGTTTGGTAGAAATCCACACGCGCGTTCTGCCAAAAGCACCATTTGCATGCCTATCGTGTGGTTTTGCAGAAAACTGCGTCCGCGTCTACCAAAAGATGCATGTGTATGCTAAAAACGCGTTTTGGCACAAATCCATGTGCGGATGTTAAAAAGAGCAGCATCGGCATGCTTTTCACGTCGTTTGGTAGAAATCCACACGCGCGTTCTGCCAAAAGCACCATTTGCATGCATATCGTGTGGTTTTGCAGAAAACTGCGTCCGCGTCTACCAAAAGATGCATGTGCATGCTAAAAACGCGTTTTGGCACAAATCCATGTGCGGATGTTAAAAAGAGCAGCATCGGCATGCTTTTCACGTCGTTTGGTAGAAATCCACACGCGCGTTCTGCCAAAAGCACCATTTGCATGCATATCGTGTGGTTTTGCAGAAAACTGCGTCGCGTCTACCAAAAGATGCATGTGCATGCTAAAAACGCGTTTTGGCACAAATCCATGTGCGGATGTTAAAAAGAGCAGCATCGGCATGCTTTTCACGTCGTTTGGTAGAAATCCACGCGCGCGTTCTGCCAAAAGCACCATTTGCATGCCTATCGTGTGGTTTTGCAGAAAACTGCGTCCGCGTCTACCAAAAGATGCATGCGCATGCTTAAAACGCGTTTTGGCACAAATCCATGTGCGGGTGCTAAAAAGAGCAGCATCGGCATGCTTTTCACGTCGTTTGGTAGAAATCCACACGCGCGTTCTGCCAAAAGCACCATTTGCATGCCTATCGTGTGGTTTTGCAGAAAACTGCGTCCGCGTCTACCAAAAGATGCATGCGCATGCTTAAAACGCGTTTTGGCACAAATCCATGTGCGGATGTAAAAAGAGCAGCATCGGCATGCTTTTCACGTCGTTTGGTAGAAATCCACACGCGCGTTCTGCCAAAAGCACCATTTGCATGCATATCGTGTGGTTTTGCAGAAAACTGCGTCCGCGTCTACCAAAAGATGCATGTGCATGCTAAAAACGCGTTTTGGCACAAATCCATGTGCGGATGTTAAAAAGAGCAGCATCGGCATGCTTTTCACGTCGTTTGGTAGAAATCCACACGCGCGTTCTGCCAAAAGCACCATTTGCATGCATATCGTGTGGTTTTGCAGAAAACTGCGTCCGCGTCTACCAAAAGATGCATGCGCATGCTAAAAACGCGTTTTGGCACAAATCCATGTGCGGATGTTAAAAAGAGCAGCATCGGCATGCTTTTCACGTCGTTTGGTAGAAATCCACACGCGCGTTCTGCCAAAAGCACCATTTGCATGCCTATCGTGTGGTTTTGCAGAAAACTGCGTCCGCGTCTACCAAAAGATGCATGCGCATGCTTAAAACGCGCTTTGGCACAAATCCATGTGCGGATGTTAAAAAGAGCAGCATCGGCATGCTTTTCACGTCGTTTGGTAGAAATCCACGCGCGCGTTCTGCCAAAAGCACCATTTGCATGCATATCGTGTGGTTTTGCAGAAAACTGCGTCCGCGTCTACCAAAAGATGCATGCGCATGCTTAAAACGCGTTTTGGCACAAATCCATGTGCGGGTGCTAAAAAGAGCAGCATCGGCATGCTTTTCACGTCGTTTGGTAGAAATCCACACGCGCGTTCTGCCAAAAGCACCATTTGCATGCATATCGTGTGGTTTTGCAGAAAACTGCGTCCGCGTCTACCAAAAGATGCATGTGCATGCTAAAACGCGTTTTGGCACAAATCCATGTGCGGGTGCTAAAAAGAGCAGCATCGGCATGCTTTTCACGTCGTTTGGTAGAAATCCACACGCGCGTTCTGCCAAAAGCACCATTTGCATGCCTATCGTGTGGTTTTGCAGAAAACTGCGTCCGCGTCTACCAAAAGATGCATGCGCATGCTTAAAACGCGCTTTGGCACAAATCCATGTGCGGATGTTAAAAAGAGCAGCATCGGCATGCTTTTCACGTCGTTTGGTAGAAATCCACACGCGCGTTCTGCCAAAAGCACCATTTGCATGCATATCGTGTGGTTTTGCAGAAAACTGCGTCCGCGTCTACCAAAAGATGCATGTGCATGCTAAAAACGCGTTTTGGCACAAATCCATGTGCGGGTGCTAAAAAGAGCAGCATCGGCATGCTTTTCACGTCGTTTGGTAGAAATCCACACGCGCGTTCTGCCAAAAGCACCATTTGCATGCCTATCGTGTGGTTTTGCAGAAAACTGCGTCCGCGTCTACCAAAAGATGCATGTGTATGCTAAAAACGCGTTTTGGCACAAATCCATGTGCGGATGTTAAAAAGAGCAGCATCGGCATGCTTTTCACGTCGTTTGGTAGAAATCCACACGCGCGTTCTGCCAAAAGCACCATTTGCATGCATATCGTGTGGTTTTGCAGAAAACTGCGTCCGCGTCTACCAAAAGATGCATGTGCATGCTAAAACGCGTTTTGGCACAAATCCATGTGCGGATGTTAAAAAGAGCAGCATCGGCATGCTTTTCACGTCGTTTGGTAGAAATCCACACGCGCGTTCTGCCAAAAGCACCATTTGCATGCATATCGTGTGGTTTTGCAGAAAACTGCGTCCGCGTCTACCAAAAGATGCATGTGCATGCTAAAAACGCGTTTTGGCACAAATCCATGTGCGGATGTTAAAAAGAGCAGCATCGGCATGCTTTTCACGTCGTTTGGTAGAAATCCACGCGCGCGTTCTGCCAAAAGCACCATTTGCATGCCTATCGTGTGGTTTTGCAGAAAACTGCGTCCGCGTCTACCAAAAGATGCATGCGCATGCTTAAAACGCGTTTTGGCACAAATCCATGTGCGGGTGCTAAAAAGAGCAGCATCGGCATGCTTTTCACGTCGTTTGGTAGAAATCCACACGCGCGTTCTGCCAAAAGCACCATTTGCATGCCTATCGTGTGGTTTTGCAGAAAACTGCGTCCGCGTCTACCAAAAGATGCATGCGCATGCTTAAAACGCGTTTTGGCACAAATCCATGTGCGGATGTAAAAAGAGCAGCATCGGCATGCTTTTCACGTCGTTTGGTAGAAATCCACACGCGCGTTCTGCCAAAAGCACCATTTGCATGCATATCGTGTGGTTTTGCAGAAAACTGCGTCCGCGTCTACCAAAAGATGCATGTGCATGCTAAAAACGCGTTTTGGCACAAATCCATGTGCGGATGTTAAAAAGAGCAGCATCGGCATGCTTTTCACGTCGTTTGGTAGAAATCCACACGCGCGTTCTGCCAAAAGCACCATTTGCATGCATATCGTGTGGTTTTGCAGAAAACTGCGTCCGCGTCTACCAAAAGATGCATGCGCATGCTAAAAACGCGTTTTGGCACAAATCCATGTGCGGATGTTAAAAAGAGCAGCATCGGCATGCTTTTCACGTCGTTTGGTAGAAATCCACGCGCGCGTTCTGCCAAAAGCACCATTTGCATGCTTATCGTGTGGTTTTGCAGAAAAGTGCGTCCGCGTCTACCAAAAGATGCATGCGCATGCTTAAAACGCGCTTGGGCACAAATCCATGTGCGGGTGCTAAAAAGAGCAGCATCGGCATGCTTTTCACGTCGTTTGGTAGAAATCCACACGCGCGTTCTGCCAAAAGCACCATTTGCATGCCTATCGTGTGGTTTTGCAGAAAACTGCGTCCGCGTCTACCAAAAGATGCATGCGCATGCTTAAAACGCGCTTTGGCACAAATCCATGTGCGGATGTTAAAAAGAGCAGCATCGGCATGCTTTTCACGTCGTTTGGTAGAAATCCACACGCGCGTTCTGCCAAAAGCACCATTTGCATGCATAGCGTGTGGTTTTGCAGAAAACTGCGTCCGCGTCTACCAAAAGATGCATGTGCATGCTAAAAACGCGTTTTGGCACAAATCCATGTGCGGGTGCTAAAAAGAGCAGCATGGGCATGCTTTTCACGTCGTTTGGTAGAAATCCACACGCGCGTTCTGCCAAAAGCACCATTTGCATGCATATCGTGTGGTTTTGCAGAAAACTGCGTCCGCGTCTACCAAAAGATGCATGTGCATGCTAAAAACGCGTTTTGGCACAAATCCATGTGCGGATGTTAAAAAGAGCAGCATCGGCATGCTTTTCACGTCGTTTGGTAGAAATCCACGCGCGCGTTCTGCCAAAAGCACCATTTGCATGCCTATCGTGTGGTTTTGCAGAAAACTGCGTCCGCGTCTACCAAAAGATGCATGCGCATGCTTAAAACGCGTTTTGGCACAAATCCATGTGCGGGTGCTAAAAAGAGCAGCATCGGCATGCTTTTCACGTCGTTTGGTAGAAATCCACACGCGCGTTTCTGCCAAAAGCACCATTTGCATGCCTATCGTGTGGTTTTGCAGAAAACTGCGTCCGCGTCTACCAAAAGATGCATGCGCATGCTTAAAAACGCGTTTTGGCACAAATCCATGTGCGGATGTAAAAAGAGCAGCATCGGCATGCTTTTCACGTCGTTTGGTAGAAATCCACACGCGCGTTCTGCCAAAAGCACCATTTGCATGCATATCGTGTGGTTTTGCAGAAAACTGCGTCCGCGTCTACCAAAAGATGCATGTGCATGCTAAAAACGCGTTTTGGCACAAATCCATGTGCGGATGTTAAAAAGAGCAGCATCGGCATGCTTTTCACGTCGTTTGGTAGAAATCCACACGCGCGTTCTGCCAAAAGCACCATTTGCATGCATATCGTGTGGTTTTGCAGAAAACTGCGTCCGCGTCTACCAAAAGATGCATGTGCATGCTAAAAACGCGTTTTGGCACAAATCCATGTGCGGATGTTAAAAAGAGCAGCATCGGCATGCTTTTCACGTCGTTTGGTAGAAATCCACACGCGCGTTCTGCCAAAAGCACCATTTGCATGCATATCGTGTGGTTTTGCAGAAAACTGCGTCCGCGTCTACCAAAAGATGCATGCGCATGCTAAAAACGCGTTTTGGCACAAATCCATGTGCGGATGTTAAAAAGAGCAGCATCGGCATGCTTTTCACGTCGTTTGGTAGAAATCCACACGTGCGTTCTGCCAAAAGCACCATTTGCATGCCTATCGCGTGGTTTTGCAGAAAACTGCGTCCGCGTCTACCAAAAGATGCATGCGCATGCTTAAAACGCGCTTGGGCACAAATCCATGTGCGGGTGCTAAAAAGAGCAGCATCGGCATGCTTTTCACGTCGTTTGGTAGAAATCCACACGGGCGTTCTGCCAAAAGCACCATTTGCATGCATATCGTGTGGTTTTGCAGAAAACTGCGTCCGCGTCTACCAAAAGATGCATGTGCATGCTAAAAACGCGTTTTGGCACAAATCCATGTGCGGATGTTAAAAAGAGCAGCATCGGCATGCTTTTCACGTCGTTTGGTAGAAATCCACGCGCGCATTCTGCCAAAAGCACCATTTGCATGCCTATCGTGTGGTTTTGCAGAAAACTGCGTCCGCGTCTACCAAAAGATGCATGCGCATGCTTAAAACGCGTTTTGGCACAAATCCATGTGCGGGTGCTAAAAAGAGCAGCATCGGCATGCTTTTCACGTCGTTTGGTAGAAATCCACACGCGCGTTCTGCCAAAAGCACCATTTGCATGCCTATCGTGTGGTTTTGCAGAAAACTGCGTCCGCGTCTACCAAAAGATGCATGCGCATGCTTAAAACGCGTTTTGGCACAAATCCATGTGCGGATGTAAAAAGAGCAGCATCGGCATGCTTTTCACGTCGTTTGGTAGAAATCCACACGCGCGTTCTGCCAAAAGCACCATTTGCATGCATATCGTGTGGTTTTGCAGAAAACTGCGTCCGCGTCTACCAAAAGATGCATGTGCATGCTAAAAACGCGTTTTGGCACAAATCCATGTGCGGATGTTAAAAAGAGCAGCATCGGCATGCTTTTCACGTCGTTTGGTAGAAATCCACACGCGCGTTCTGCCAAAAGCACCATTTGCATGCATATCGTGTGGTTTTGCAGAAAACTGCGTCCGCGTCTACCAAAAGATGCATGCGCATGCTAAAAACGCGTTTTGGCACAAATCCATGTGCGGATGTTAAAAAGAGCAGCATCGGCATGCTTTTCACGTCGTTTGGTAGAAATCCACACGTGCGTTCTGCCAAAAGCACCATTTGCATGCCTATCGTGTGGTTTTGCAGAAAACTGCGTCCGCGTCTACCAAAAGATACATGCGCATGCTTAAAACGCGCTTGGGCACAAATCCATGTGCGGGTGCTAAAAAGAGCAGCATCGGCATGCTTTTCACGTCGTTTGGTAGAAATCCACACGCGCGTTCTGCCAAAAGCACCATTTGCATGCCTATCGTGTGGTTTTGCAGAAAACTGCGTCCGCGTCTACCAAAAGATGCATGCGCATGCTTAAAACGCGCTTTGGCACAAATCCATGTGCGGATGTTAAAAAGAGCAGCATCGGCATGCTTTTCACGTCGTTTGGTAGAAATCCACACGCGCGTTCTGCCAAAAGCACCATTTGCATGCATAGCGTGTGGTTTTGCAGAAAACTGCGTCCGCGTCTACCAAAAGATGCATGTGCATGCTAAAAACGCGTTTTGGCACAAATCCATGTGCGGGTGCTAAAAAGAGCAGCATCGGCATGCTTTTCACGTCGTTTGGTAGAAATCCACACGCGCGTTCTGCCAAAAGCACCATTTGCATGCCTATCGTGTGGTTTTGCAGAAAACTGCGTCCGCGTCTACCAAAAGATGCATGCGCATGCTTAAAACGCGCTTTGGCACAAATCCATGTGCGGATGTTAAAAAGAGCAGCATCGGCATGCTTTTCACGTCGTATGGTAGAAATCCACGCGCGCGTTCTGCCAAAAGCACCATTTGCATGCATATCGTGTGGTTTTGCAGAAAACTGCGTCCGCGTCTACCAAAAGATGCATGCGCATGCTTAAAACGCGTTTTGGCACAAATCCATGTGCGGGTGCTAAAAAGAGCAGCATCGGCATGCTTTTCACGTCGTTTGGTAGAAATCCACACGCGCGTTCTGCCAAAAGCACCATTTGCATGCCTATCGTGTGGTTTTGCAGAAAACTGCGTCCGCGTCTACCAAAAGATGCATGCGCATGCTTAAAACGCGCTTTGGCACAAATCCATGTGCGGATGTTAAAAAGAGCAGCATCGGCATGCTTTTCACGTCGTTTGGTAGAAATCCACACGCGCGTTCTGCCAAAAGCACCATTTGCATGCATAGCGTGTGGTTTTGCTGAAAACTGCGTCCGCGTCTACCAAAAGATGCATGTGCATGCTAAAAACGCGTTTTGGCACAAATCCATGTGCGGGTGCTAAAAAGAGCAGCATGGGCATGCTTTTCACGTCGTTTGGTAGAAATCCACACGCGCGTTCTGCCAAAAGCACCATTTGCATGCCTATCGTGTGGTTTTGCAGAAAACTGCGTCCGCGTCTACCAAAAGATGCATGTGCATGCTAAAAACGCGTTTTGGCACAAATCCATGTGCGGATGTTAAAAAGAGCAGCATCGGCATGCTTTTCACGTCGTTTGGTAGAAATCCACACGCGCGTTCTGCCAAAAGCACCATTTATATGCATATCGTGTGGTTTTGCAGAAAACTGCGTCCGCGTCTACCAAAATATGCATGTGCATGCTAAAAACGCGTTTTGGCACAAATCCATGTGCGGATGTTAAAAAGAGCAGCATCGGCATGCTTTTCACGTCGTTTGGTAGAAATCCACACGCGCGTTCTGCCAAAAGCACCATTTGCATGCATATCGTGTGGTTTTGCAGAAAACTGCGTCCGCGTCTACCAAAGGATGCATGTGCATGCTAAAAACGCGTTTTGGCACAAATCCATGTGCGGATGTTAAAAAGAGCAGCATCGGCATGCTTTTCACGTCGTTTGGTAGAAATCCACGCGCGCGTTCTGCCAAAAGCACCATTTGCATGCCTATCGTGTGGTTTTGCAGAAAACTGCGTCCGCGTCTACCAAAAGATGCATGCGCATGCTTAAAACGCGTTTTGGCACAAATCCATGTGCGGATGTTAAAAAGAGCAGCATCGGCATGCTTTTCACGTCGTTTGGTAGAAATCCACACGCGCGTTCTGCCAAAAGCACCATTTGCATGCATATCGTGTGGTTTTGCAGAAAACTGCGTCCGCGTCTACCAAAAGATGCATGTGCATGCTAAAAACGCGCTTTGGCACAAATCCATGTGCGGATGTTAAAAAGAGCAGCATCGGCATGCTTTTCACGTCGTTTGGTAGAAATCCACACGCGCGTTCTGCCAAAAGCACCATTTGCATGCATATCGTGTGGTTTTGCAGAAAACTGCGTCCGCGTCTACCAAAAGATGCATGTGCATGCTAAAAACGCGTTTTGGCAAAAATCCATGTGCGGATGTTAAAAAGAGCAGCATCGGCATGCTTTTCACGTCGTTTGGTAGAAATCCACACGCGCGTTCTGCCAAAAGCACCATTTGCATGCATATCGTGTGG